>NC_133343.1:12089429-12389429 GCF_030506205.2 Paramisgurnus dabryanus
TGTAGAAATTGTGAGTAAAAAAGGAATGGAATAATTTACAAATCTCATAAACTTATATTTTATTCACAATAGAATATAGATAACAAATCAAATGTTGAAAGTGATACATTTTGAAATGTCATGCCAAATATTGGCTCATTTTGGATTTCATGAGAGCTACACATTCCAAAAAAAGTTGGGACAGGTAGCAATAAGAGGCCAGAAAAGTTAAATGTACATATAAAGGAACAGGATTTTTTACTCACAATTTCTACAGTGTCCCAACTTTTTCTGTTTTGGGGTTGTAAGTAAATTATTTTGTTGAGTTATAAAGGCATCCTGCAGTTTCTTTAATGCCTCATATGGAGTTTTAGCAATACTGTATATGATAGTATCATCCGCATAGAGAAGTACAGCTGCATTTATATTTGTACAAATACCATTTATGTAGATTGTAAACAACAAAGGTCCTAATATGGAACCTTGAGGTACTCCAACACTTAGTTTTGCTTGGGACTAAACACTTGTTTATGAACACTTATGTGATTCAGGACTTTCTGACAAACCTCAAGTGGTGAAAATTGGACCTCAAGTGGTTAAAATTGGAAAACTGTTTCTCAATCTTACTAAGGCCCTGTCCCAAATGGCACACTCTGGACTTGTGGACTTCCTCAGAGTCCACACTTTGATGACATAATGTAGTGCAGACCTTAGGGAACCTTGACACGAGTCGCACCAGAGTCATAGTTTGGGACCGACTCGAGTGTCAGATAAATTGCCTATCAGTGTGAACACCTTCCATTCGTCGTCTCATTGGTCTAATTGCTCTTTTGCAAGGACTTCTGGGTTGGTTAAGTGTGTGAAGCCTGCTGCAGTGCGGGCTTTGCGAAGATCGCATCAAGGGTGCAAAGTGACGGATGGGGGCAAAAATGACGGATGGGACACCCTAAGGACTTGTAGACTAAGCGAGCATGTGCAATTTAAGGCCACGAGACGGAAAGTCCACATGAAGTGCGCATTTGGGACAGGGCCTTTCACTACGCATGGGAGCTTCACAGGGATGAGTTCTCAGCCCCCTGTCTTCCAAAAATACTTGACAAATTGATATTTACTGCAGACACATCACTTCTATCTTAAAAAATACTTACTATGTTTCTCTCTCAACAGGTATTGTTTCGGAATGGTGAAAACTTGTAACTTGGTATAAGCACTTCTTGTACTATTACCTCCCTATAACAAATTCCTTTATTTTTTCCTAATTTTTGAAAGTCGCTTTGGATAAAAGCATCTGCTAAATCCCTAAATGTAAATGACACCACTTGCAAATACAAATAAACAAATGACTAATTACCATGTAACAAAAAAAACAGGACAGCCAAATGTTGAATAAGATTTAAAAAATGTTGGATGCTGTTCAGTATTTAATAAAATATATTTATGGAAAAATTTCCTTGATTTAACTGTTATCTTGGATAAATTTGATCAAGGAGCTCATTGCAATTTATTGAAATATACAGTAAATTCTGCTTCAGATTTAGGCCATAACTAAAGAAACTAGAGGAACTAATTTAGGCCAAAACTAAGGAAAATGATGCTGCCTATCTTTTACAACATAGCCATTGAGTATTTGTTGTTGCTACAGTTACCTGCAGGACAATAGGCAGCTGCTCAGGTGGATTTCTGTTCTCAATACCCAGTGTAAGCCAAACCTGAAACGCTGTCAGCTGCTCAGCAAAGAATGGACTGTGCTGTGGATATACAGAAACAAATATTAACATAGCTGCAAGCCCAACAATGGCCCAAATGAACGAAAATCATCCAAGACGACTGTCTAAGTTTGCAGTAGTTTTAGGCAAAAATAAAAAAAAATTCATATCTCGAGACCACTAGACTGCACTATGAAGAAACGGTACATGTACTCTGAGGTCATGACTGTGCTTACACGTACCAAGTTTCAAACGTTTTGTGAAGATACAGCCTCAAATCAAATTTCGCCATTGTGTTCATTGATGCGTTATACGAGAATGGATAAGTCATCAAAAAACTTTTGATATTTTTTAGCATACAAAAATTCAAGCTAATCAAAACAAAAGCTCTAGGAGTTCAGTTCGAAAAATTAGGTTCATAATATGGTTAAAAATGGCAGACAGGAAGTAGTTTTTACGCTGACATTAGGTACAATCGTACTCTGCATGATCCAAAGAATCAACAGAATGAAGCCTGACAGTATGGCAATTTAATCAAATGCTATAAGCATTTATATACATTTCTTTAAATTTCTTGATCACTGGGGGGCACCAGCCTAAATGTTTGCATGTTCATATGAATTAATTTGGACATATATGTCACACCTTACTAGAAGTCGCAGCCTATAAAAAAGTGTGACTTGTAGCGCAGAAAATATGGTAAATAAATATTTTTAAAATGTTTTCTGTAAAGCTGCTTTGCAACAATGCACACCGTTTATATTGAAAAATATAACAGAAATAAATTGGAAAAATTCAGAATCAGTTATATTCACCCTGAAAGCTGTGCCCTCCTCAATAATAGTGGGGAGCTGGGAAAGGCAGATGTCCACCGCAAGGTCCCATGCCTGCCTGCAAACACACAGAGACCACAATGGCCAAGTGCAATGACATTTGACAAAGCAGAAGTTGTTCTCACTGCTTGACATTGCATCTTAATTACTAAATTTGCTATATGATATCAAATAGCATTAGCATTTGGGTTTTCACATCTATACACTTACCACATAGCGTGCATGTATGTGGGTGGTAGTCTGGGACTGCTGACTGGTGTACAGTTATAAGACCTCATAATTCTCTCAGCCAATAGGAAATTACGAAAAAGACTGGCCACCAACAAATCCTGACGGAACAGTTTCTGAAAGAGATCTACAAGGAGAGAGAGAGTGTGCAAATACTTAAGCAATGCAAATTTGTCATGGTAATATAGCACCTTAAAGGTGGACTATACAAATTTTCCACAAAAAATAAAAAACTATGGAATAAAAATAAGCTGTCTTAATCATTACATCTGCAAGACGTGTGTTACGCCGGTTTCACATCGCAAGCAGCGCTTAAGTGGCACACGTTTTTTCAGCGGCCATGTTAACACGTTAGAGCATGCACAATGCACGCTTGAGCAGCACATGCTCCCGTAGCAGCAACGAAAGCAATTAAATATTTAAAAACACACTGTTGCCAGAAGACTGCACTGACATTCACTCTCTGCCCAGTACTAAATGCATCTATAAATCTAAATCTTATGCTTATACTGTTAAAGGGAAACATGATCGATTGCATCATACTGTCAATCACAGAGTGAAATCTTCAACTTTATTGTAAACTTCAGAGAAACGGATTCCATATTGTGCCATGGGCATTTATGTCTATATTTGTGAATTGTGTCTATATCTGTCATTACACGGACCAGAACAGCACGAAAACAATGTGGATTAAACAAACACAGTTATATAAATTACACTAAGGGTCAAAAAGTGTAGTTTTGCTTTTAAATGCATCTAAGAAAAAAGTATTGTGAAATAAAGATTTTTACGCTACGAATAAACTGCTCACGCTTGCGGTGTGAAACTGGTGTTAGTGTTTGTGTCTACAGAAATTTTGTCTTGTGCCTTTACCGTGGGGAAAATAATGATTTGATCCATCCTGATTTTGTAAGTTTGCCCACTTAAGATTAATGAAAATGTTTATAATGTACACTGTAAAAAAAATCTAGTAGAAATTACAGTGTTAGTTGCAGCTGGTTGCCAGTAACTTACCGTAGATTTATGTTATTTACTGGCAACATTTTGTTCAAAGTTAAATGAACATTAAAGGAACAGTATGTAAGAAATTTATATAAATTTATCATAAAATAGCCCTGATATGTCACTAGACATTAAGAAATCATTTTCATTTCAAATACTTATATCACTTGCAGCCCTCAACTGATGTTTATGTTGTCATTTTGTGTGTTGGCCACCAGTTGTGTGATTGCAGTACCAGTTTTAGCCACAAGTTTTGTGATTGCAATACCAGTTTTGGCCACAATCCTACATACTGTTCTTTTAAACATTTACAAGTCTTTAGTATAAGAAATCTCCAAGGCACTCGAATAATGTAGAAAAATTAAAAAGCCTTTATTTCACATGGCTTAATCTTTAAAAACAGGTAACAAATACAGCTACGCGTTGCGGCTAACAAGCCTTCGTCAGGGTGTGTCATTAACCAACGCCTTTTGTGTAGTTCTGGGCTGATCCCTCACCTTTCTTATCATCAGGGCCTGTATGTATAAAACTTCTCAGAAATAGTCTGAAGCTATGACTTAAGTGTCAAGAACTTCTTAGTAAGAAATAGAACCAGTCTGATAGTATAGCCCTTTTCACACAGACATTCCAGAAAATACACGGAAAATGCATCCTGGGTTTTTCCGGGATGGTTTGATTTTTTGTTCATTTACACTGCCAATGATTTGCCGGCATCTGCAAGGCCCCAGAAAGACATGTGACCAATAAAGTCCTGCACTATCTTCTACGCAGCATCTGAAGTTTGCATATTATTTATTATTTATTTCTCCAGAAACCACTCACGTGCATTTTTGTTTACGATAAGATTATAAAGTAGCGCGTGACGCGCCGTTCTATGCTGGTGAATGATCTCAGGTTCAGAGTGGATATTTGACGAGCTCCCTGATTTCTGATTTAATACAGTTTTCAGACATTTCTCATCTTGATTGTTAATATGCATTTAAAACCCCAGTTTTGAGAAGCTAAACAATATATCTTGTTGGGATGACCCGTGGGCATTTTTGTTTATTATAAACGCAAATGAGCGCGTGACGTAATATTATTTTATGCTGCTGAATGATTTCCGCTTCAGCGCAGTAAGTGACGAGCTAACTTACCTGATATCTGCGTCAGTCCAGTCCTCATTTTAAAGAGTTGAACCAACTTCATGTTGCCATGACACGCGCGTAATTTTTATGCGTCTCATTTATCATTTCCTGATAACTGCTTCAATCTAGTTTGCGACATTTCTCGTCGTGAATGTTGATATAATATATATGCATGTATGTATGTTAATCTCTCGTTTTAAATAGCTGAACCTCTGAATCAGCCAATAGCAAATCTGCAACAGTATACAGTCATAGCAGCATGTGACACCATACAATTATTAATCATGAAGACATTACAATTATATTAGTATTTAAATATCTTAATTTAAATTTGATTCACAAAATGTTTAACAATACTACAAATAATTCCATGCATTTATTTTACCTGACTTTGCACCATTTTGACTAAGTTTCAACATGTTAATGAAATAGACAAACATAATGCTATTTAAAAAAATTAGTATGATGAATATCATCATTTTGAATTCACTCACAGGCTGTTTATAAAGAAAAGACAAAAGTTTGCAAAGATTTAGATAAAAATACTTTGATGATCAAGCCTGAACAAGATGATCCAGTTAAGTTGGATTTCTCCACTTAAACACGATTGTAATTTTTGCCATCTTTGTGTCTGTCGCCTTTGGTTTGCTCACTGCTAACATTGCTACTGGTAACATTATGTTTTTGGTCAGGGTTTCATACTCTTTATACTTTATTAATATCCCTTTTCATGTAATGGGTGTGACTGCAATCTTAAAGATACTTCACAAATTTTTGGTTAATAATGCTATTGTTCATTTTATTTACATTTTATGGTATTTTATTTACCTGTCATAAACTGTAAAATGTAAAAACATGTCTTTACTTATAAAACTTCAATTAATTAGTAACACCTAATATTTAATTATTTTTTTTTACTTTAATTATATCACTTAAACTGAAACTTCAAGTGGAAAAACAAAAAAAAATTGAGGCATTATCAATATTTTTTTAAGTTGATCCTTAAATAAAAAAATATTATGTTTATTATATATATATATACACACACACACACACACACACACACACACACACACACACACACACACACACACACACACACACACACACACAAACACACACACACACACACATCATTTAATTAGGCTGTCTTGATATATTGTGTGCCCATAAAATATATTTTTTACTGTGCAAGCACTTGAATAAGTTTTGCTAATATACATCTTATCCATTTTATATTGTATATTATTTTGTGTAATTTAATATTGAATAAAAACCCTTATACTCTTCATATTTTATAATGTTATATTAATTCCTATATACTAAAATGTATTTACTGTAAATTTGCTGCTTTGCAACAATGCAAACAAGAAATTTGTCAAAAATGCTAAAGAAATCAATTTTAAAAGAAAATAATTCCAACACATTCTTTGTTTTAAAGTGCATGATCTCCGCCTCTCTGCTGCCCTCTTGTTACTCTCAACTAGGTGAAGAGACCTCTCCAGCTCTGTTTAATAATTAAGGAGACCTAGTCTTAACACTTTATAACCATACTTGTAAATCACACTTATTCTTAAGTCTAGGAATCAGAGTAAAATTACATAATTCTTAGAATTTTGACACACTTAAGACTAAAATTTAACTCTGAGTGGCTTTATACATACGGCCCCTGATGAGAAGGTCTTTCTTCCAATTTTCAAAAAATTACATCAACAGTTGTCTTTTGTAGCCCATTTGAGCTTTGTGCAGTTCTACAATCTTCTCCCAGATGTCCTTTTACAGCCCTTTGGTCTTGCCCATCGTGATGGAGAGGTTGGAACAGAAGATACAGATTCTATGGACTTTTGTCTATTACACAAAAGATGAAATTAGAAGTAACTTCTTAAAGTGTCAGGATGATGCGTGTAAGTGTGTTAATTTTGACAGCAGATTTTGAATTAATTTTAGTATCTTTTGACTAAAATGCAATTTAGTTTTAATCATATTTTAGTCATTTGAATTGTTTTTAGTTTTAGTCTAGTTTTGGTTAACTAAATGCCATGAGATTTTAGTCTAAAATTAAATGGGTTTTAATGTAATTTTGTGTCATTGTGTACTTGAATGTAGGGATGCATCGATACCGATACTGGTATCGGGTATCGGCCTCGATACCACATTTTCTAAAGTACTCGTACTCGTTAAAAGTCCCCCGATACCAGGGATCGATACCACGGTCTGAGAAATGTCTATGTTTGAGTGGCGTGTAAGGGGTTAATGCCTCTTGTGTTGTCCAAAGAGGCAGAGTTTACAACAAACTGGAAAACTAGTCACTTGTTTTTTTGTTAAATTATATGACTAAAGCTGTTACCTGTAAATTTGAATCATGTTTTTTATTAAGTACTCAGTATCGGTATCGGCAAGTACTGAAATGCAAGTACTCGTACTCGTATTCCAAAAAAGTGGTATCGGCGCATCCCTACTTGAATGTGATGTGCCATACTGACAAATATGTAACTGTTGGGATATAAATATTCTTCTATATCCCAAAAAGCAATTCATAACCTTAATATTTCAGAAAAGTCCAGTAATTATTGTACTTGGGTTGATTGGGACACTTGTAACATTCCTCTCAATGCCTGAATTTACCCTACATTGTTTTAACATACAGACAGGGGACACTGACCTATGAAGGACAGTATTAGTTTATTCAAATAATTAAAGCTCTCGTGGCCAATGAGGGTAATAATTCAGTAAACAAGAAATATGAGGTAATGAATATTAAAAACGCTTAAAGTTGTTCACTTTAAGAATTAAATCAAAAACACATGTCAATCATTCTTATATATACGATCTTACTCAGGCAAACAGTACAGGACATCGCTGTTTTATTTTGGCTTATATAGAACATCAAATTATGTACCAGCTCAGGTTAGCTGATAATGTAGCATCAGCATATAAAACATTTTTGCTTGCCTTTGAGTTGCGGTTTAACTCTTCTGCAATAGTGGTTAACGTTTTTTTTTGATTGTAGCGTCACGTCAAGTTTAACAAAGGATCCCTTGACAAAATCAAATGTTATCTGCATCCATATGTCTGCTCTTCATCTCTTCTTTCAGACCAGACGTTAACTTTTTTGTACAGTTTATGACATACGCAGCAAGCTTATGCCCCGCCAAGTAGATTGTTACCTCTGCGTCTGTGTTATATTTAAGGTGGCTCTACGCAAACCGCTTGGTGTTTGACATTAAAGTACCACGAGACAACACTTCTCCATATCTTTTTAATTCACTCTCGCGGTACTTTGATGTCATCTAATCGCCTTGCGTAGCGCCGCATAAAGTCTTTCAGGTGTGTGTGTGTGTCTAACTTCCCAACCACACAGAGATTCTATCCCTCACTCACCGACACTTTTGTCTCATTTTTATTCGTTGACAAAAATGTCAACAGATCTTCGTCATAGTTGTCGTCATCATGGATTAGTTTTTATTTAGTTATCGTCTGGTTTTCGTCAGTGAAAAAACGTTGTTAACAAAAACTATGAAGAAAAATATTCGTCACCGAAATTAACACTGAATTTTTTGTTTGATATTCGGCTTCTATCAGTTCAAATAAACCTGACATTAAAGTATAAAGATTTCCATTTGTTTTAAGTGGACAAACTTACAAAATCAACAGGGGATCAAATAGTTACGTGTACCCCGAGCTAATAATGACAAACAGGTTAAAGCAGAAACTTATATGTAAAGCAACTACAAAAACGGCAGACACAGCACCAAAAAAGAAAATTGAGGAATCGGCAGGAGATCTGTAATAGCAGTATATGCAGTAGAAGCATGCATTGGACGTATAAGCAGTTTATGAACAAGCTGATTCCTCATACTATTGAAAAAACCTTGAGGTCTGTAGAACTGAATTGTTGGGGACTAAAAATTTTAGTTGGGGATGCTAAAAGTTTATATCTGTATACTTAATATCTAAATATTTTGGGGGAAAATATTGAATTTAGGGAAAATTTATTTTGGGTCCTGGGCCAATAGGCAGATCTGGGTTCTGACAATGCATTTAAGGCATGTTAAAATATCAATTAATTTATTATGCTCATGGAGGCAATGAAATGTCTGTAGAATCAGACAAACCTCTTGGCAAGACGTTCCAAGCGATTGTGTCAGTGATAGCTGTAAAAATCCAGTTTAGCTCTCCTAGTGGTGTCCTCCTGTCATTCAGCCTGCCTGGGATCCTGAAACATATATATAGACATAAACGTGAAACAATCACAGAGTTTTGAGAGTTTTGATTATCTGATTTCACACATAACAGTTTTATCACAATATATTAATATACTAGATGCTGTTGCATGCTGGGAAGATGCCGCATGAACGTTTTGTCCCTACCTGTTCAGTATAAAACCTCAAATAACTTTATATCTAAATGTTTATATTGTTTAAATAAGTAATTAATTGACTACTTAAGATTGTGTCTTGAACTTTTGGGAATTTTGGATTGTTTGGAGTTGCGTTATGGCTGATAAAACACGTCAACGCAATAAGAAGGACGCCGACGATGAACATTCCTCTTTAATGAATGAATTGCATGCGCTAAGTGTTAAAATTGATAATATGCAGACCAAAATGGGCAACATGCAAGTCAAAATTGAAACACAGATAGATGTAAAAATAAATACACTCCGAGGAAGTTTGGAGAAATTGATTTCCGATGGACAAGCCATTTTAAAAGTGAGCTGGAGAAGGCAGTCAACGAAATGCCCAATAAAAACGGGAATTTGGAAGTCAGTATTTTAAGTTCCAGAATGGAAAGCATTAAAATGAAATTGAACATAAAGGAGGTGTGGGGCAAGCCATTTGATCCGGACGTCTCATTGGTTATTGCCGGGTGCCGCAAGCAGAAGGGGAAGACGTTGAGGCTAAAGTTAAAGAGTTGTTGGGCGAGGGTCTGCGCTGTGACCTGATGCCAAAGCTGGTGGCCGAGAGATCATGGATTTTGATTTGTGAACTCTCCTTCAGAGAAATCCCATCGGCAAAGGATTATTATTTGGCTGGTAATGGGAGACTGACTAAACGTTCGGCGAATGATGTGGAAAGATTTTATGTCATGGCAGTGATGAAAGTTAAAATGTATTATTTAGTTAAATAATATTATCAAAGGTTTAATAATGTAAGACTTTTTGTTACATTTGATTGGTCATTTGAGTATTAACTCTTTCACCGCCAGCGTTTTTAAAAAAAGTTGCCAGCCAGCGCCAGCGTTTTTCATGATTTTCACCAAAGTTTAATGCCTTCCAGAAAATTTTCTTCTTTGAATATATAAACATACAATATACCAAATGAAACAACAGATCCTCTGCTTTCAAACAAAAAAAACCGTTTCATCCTACCTTCAGTGGTTCTTTTGTAATCAGCTTTTGAATATGGGTAGGTTTCTGCAAAAACACCACATTTTGAGCAAAAGCAGAGATAATTCCATTTTTGTGACGGACTTTTCATAGAGATCCCATTCAGAGCAATCTTTAAAACAGACACGGACATGCAGCCGCTTGCCATAGGGCAATACTTCCGGGTTTAAAAAGTTGCGGAAGGGCGCCACCTGGTGGATAATAGCGGTATTGCGGAAAGACGGAAAATCTCGTCATTGGCGGGGAAGCGTTTTCCCTTAATTGACGAGATGTCTCGTCAATGGCGGTGAAAGAGTTAATGCTGTATAGTCAATAGTGGTTGGCTGTCGGTATGACAACGGATGCACGTGACCAAGGGAGGGAACATGAGAGAGAGTGCGGGAAGTTGATTTCGCCCTCTCGCTGGACAGGTGTGAAAGAGAGGACGCTTGAGCGCTTTATAAAGATTTATTACACGGCTCTCTGGAATGCTTGATTCTGATTGGTCAGTTGAGACATTTGCAGGTTCGTTCTTTTCAAATAATAACCGCTCCAAAATAATAACGCATAGCCGGTACCACTTGAACGATTTAAAACGCTCCGCGCCAATAAAGATTACTGTTTGGCGCCATCTTGTGACAAACACTGGACAACCACAACATTTTGACATTAATTTTAACATGTACGGAAAAAACAAAACATTTAAACAGTGGATAGAAGAACGAACAACGACAAGACACAGAGCTTCCTGAGACTGAACTTGACAAAATAGAGCATGACAGCTACGAAGCCAACACACAAAAAAATACAGAATGGGCATTAAAGAGAAAAAATGGAGACAGACAAGTATGAAGCAGAGGATCTTAATAAGGTATTACGATCATTTTATGCATCTGTGCAAAGTTTCGCGGAAGGATAAAAATGTTAATTTAAAACAAATATGCCAATAAAATGTTTCAAATTCAAATTCATGTCCAGTTTTTTTTCTTATGTGGCAAGTAGCCGTGTAATAAGCGGGATAATGTAGAGGCAGCCGGTAGTTATCGGGAAATAAGCCCCTTCAGTGTGATACCTGATCACACTGTCGGGGCTTATTTCCTGATAACTACCGGCTGCCTCTACATTATCCCTTACATAACGCGAAAAAAAAGTGAGTTAACCCGATGAAACTGAGCAGGTGTTGTTAAGCAAAAGATGAGTTAGAAAAGAAGCCGGAGACCCGTCTGACGGAGCGGGAGGAAAGGAGCATTTCCACGCCCTCAATGTTTTGCCAGTTTGTTCAGCGCACTCAATGTTTTTGCAAGACTAACACAGGCCTCCAACGTGTTTTTTTCTTCGTTCCAAGCAGTACTGTGAGTAACTGAAACGTGAGTATGTATGTGTGAGTGGGCCCACCGCCATTGCACGTGCTAAGAGTTGTTTCAGTTCACGTGGTGACGTTGTATTGTTTATTGTAAAGTTCTCCGTGTATTTTCAAATGTTGAGAAAGCAATAAGGTAGGGGAACTTTAATAATATTAATTTGAGTGTACAACGTGGGATTGAAACTATTGAGGTTTCTAGATAATTTGAAAGAGGCTCTCGTTGAAGTATTTGGGGAATTGTTTGGTTATTTATTTTGTATATTTGTTGATATTTTGTTTTGGTGAAAAGTTTTATATTCTATTTGCTCAATTTTGTGGTTTAAATAAATCAGGGCTAACCCTATTTTTTGTTAAACTAAAACTATCTCTGGGTCTCATTATTTTAAATATTTTATGGTCAAAAAGTTTCACAACTTATTAGAAACTTGTTCCGTGCACCTTCTTGGTATCCACCTGAGCTATATCGAACCCAAGCACCCACCATTTTCATGCAAGTAATGAGCAGAGTGGTAGTACGGGTGCTACATTGTTAAAGACTCTGCATTGTGTAAATATTGTTTTCAAAGTGGTTTTATATAAAGTCTATTATCCAGCCTATCCCCAAGTCTTCTCAGGCTGACCCAAGAGTCCCTTTGAATTATAGAGGCATTAGTCTGTAACGTACAGTTTATAACATTTTTTTCTGGCATTTCAATAAATGGCTTTCTAGAAATTAATAAAATCTTGGTGGATGAGCAGAATGGATTTAGGAAAAACAGAGCATGTAGACTTTAAACTGACAGACTGTAGTAATGAAATCATCTGAAAATCTTTTAATAATTAGAATAGAAGATAATTAGAGAAGATGTCCAGGGTTCTGTCGAAGTCTGTTCCCTCGATGTGTTTCTTATAGCGTTTTTATCACATTACGTTTATAATTTATTTAGAAGGAATAAAGATTTTAATGGGTTATACTGAAAAAGCAATAATATCATAATTTATTAAATGTTTAATAATTTTTCAGTTTTCTATTTTTTCTTTCTACCTTATATCTTAGCCTATGTCTTCTTCCTGTTTGTTCTAAAATTATTATGTGTACATGCTTAATAACAGTGCTGGGCAAGCTACTTGGAAAGTGTAGTGAGCTAAGCTACCAGTTACTTCACATTAAATAAAGCTTCACTACACTGAAGCTACCCCCCTGGGAAATGTAGCAAGCTAAGCTACATCAATAGTAGCTTGCTACATCCAAGCTACTTTTTTATTTTTAACCAGTTTTATTATGTAATGATTTATTCAGTTTCAATTTAGCATTTTGGTAATTATAGGCAATACAAGCATAATTTAGGCCTAGGTACTTCACATTTTGGGGCTGTTTGCTGGACTTATCCTACTCCCAGAATAAAATGCATGTTTGAGCTGCCTTTATTCAAAAACACCTGGCCCTGACATATCTTAACACAAGGGTCTCCAACGTGGGCCCGCAGGTAGCCTGCACAGAGTCTGTGAGGTGCCCGTCAAAGCACATTCTATTAATAGTTTCAATTGTAATATTTATTACATGTTTTTATATTAGCTTGGCTTGGTGACATAACCCAGTCAGAGGTAGAGCACGAGTCTTCACAGAATGCGAGTGGTAATGTTTTGTATGAATGAAGGCTGCTCAACTCGAAAATACGGAACAAACGACATCCTGTGTCGATTCAAATGACGCGCTTATTCTCAAATTCAGGACGACTTCAGAAATGTTTGGAAAATTGTAGCTTGTGTGGAAGCTACCTCACTACTTGGTCAAAAAAAGAGCTCAGCTACTGAAAAGCTTTTTAATTTAGAAACCAGCTAAGCTACCGCCAAGCTACTGAAAAATGTAGTTAAACTACTAGCTACTTGTATTGAAGCTACTGCCCAGCACTGCTTAATAAATATATAAATTGAACACACACACAATGTAAAGTGTTATTAATACATAAACAGGCCTATTCATATTAATTTAACATAATAGTTTTATAATAAAAAAGTTTTAGTTTAGAACAAATATGTAGGCTATACATGAAGAAATAATAGACAACAGAAAAATTATGAAATATTTAATAAATGGTATTAAATAGAATACATGATAGTATATTGCTTTTATATGTACTTTATATGCGATTCATACGTAAAAATATTTTTTTTATTTACCAATAAAGAACAATACATAAACATTACATACATGCACACATCAGTAGCCAAGCCATTTAAACTTTTAATTTATCTAAAAAATAAAGGTAACGTGAGGAAAACCTTGTAAGAAACATTACACTAAAGGTAAACATAGGGGAAACAGACCTTGACAGAACACCAGATCCATGAAAAAAAAAATCACAGTTTAATGCTAAAACCCTTCATACCGCTACTGCAGAGCTTTCACTTTCTGCCACCAGTTGGGCCCCGCCCACAAAAAACGTCATCTCTGCAAAACTACAGGAAGACAAAATAACTTTTGTTTGTTTATTTTGTTGATTTAAAAAAAGCTTTTGATTGGATAAACGGAGACCTTCTGGAATATAAATTAATTATGTGTGGCATTGATGGTCATTTTTATAAATCCATTAAAGCCTTGTACAAAGCCCCACTAGCCTGTGTGCAGGTGAATGATCTAAGCCTTAGGACAGACTGGTTTCATACCCCATCTATTTGAATGATTTAGTTCAAGAAATAAAGAGAGCTTACTTGGGTATAGACATTGATGATCTGAAACTCAGCATATTATTGTACGCTGACAATATTGTTTTGGTTCCTGACGAGGAGGCAAAACTACAGAAGATGCTGGATATTATGTATAAATGGTGTAGCAAATGGAGACTTGCCATTAATGTTGATAAAACACAAATAGTTCACTTTAGAAACCTTTTTGTATATCGGAGTGATCATGTATTTTATTTTGGACAAACAATATTGATGTATTCTGTAACTTATAAGTATCTCGGTTTTGTTTTTCAATTTTAATTTTCAGAAGGCAGACGAGTGTTATCAGAGTCTGCTGGGAGGGCACATGGAGCTGTGGTTAATAAGATGAAGGTCTGCCCTGCGCTGAGATTTGACAAATTTACTAAACTGTGTGATTAAATGGTTGGATCTGTGCTGTTCTATGCTGCTGGAGTATTGGGCTTTGAAGATGCTCCAGAATGTAATATGGTTCAAAGTAGAGCTATGAGATATTTTCTTGAAGTACACAGGTTTACCACTAGGGCGGCCATAGAGGGGGACATGGGCTGGGAGCCCTGTGTGGTCAAACAAAGAGCAGAAGTCCTTAGGCTATGGAACCGCCTTGTGTGTTAGCTCACAGACATCCTTGGTCCAAGGAGATCTTCTCAATAGTAAATTTACAACAATTGTTTTTAAATGGTATACAGGGATCACCAATATCAAACAAAAATGATTTGACACTTATAAAAAACAGTGGATATTAGAGATGCTACGGAAGCCTTAATTAAGAAGTTATGTACAGTTTAAGGAAAATTTCTGACTAAGCTCAGAGGTGGAGTGCTACCTCTAGAGGTGGAAGTGGGGCGCTTTAAAAGAGTCCCAGAGGAGGACAGGTTATGTTCTGTATGCGATTTATGTTTGGTGGAGGATGAATTTAATCTTATGTTTTATTGCCCACTGTATAATAATTCAAGATTTGATTTGTATAATATGATGCAACAGAAAAACCCGGATCAGTTTTGGATGTCTGAAGGTGAAATTATGTTTTGGTTATTTGAAAATGAATTTTTTGTATGGCAACGTTTGTTGAAAAGGCATGGACATTAAAGGGCGATTTGCAGGTAAAATTTTTCAACGAATTTGTGCAATTTGCTTGTTGATAATAAACATTTAAACTGTTATCCATTGTATTTTATGTTGTTGGGTATCACAAAACCCGAAAAAGTATGAAAAAGTACAGCGGTTTGCAATGATTCTCCTTTCCCCCACAACGCACTGTATGACGTCACGCTGGGGAGAGAATTTCCCAAAGCCGCATTGAGAGCATTGAGAATGACTATAGAAAGACGAGTAAAGTACAGTTCTGATAGCGCAGATTATAGATAGATAGATAGATAGATAGCTAGACAGACAGACAGACAGGCTAGTATAGAGAGATAGGCAGACAGACAGCCAGATAGCATAACGTTAGCATATCTTCGTGTAGAAAGTAAACAAACAATTAACATACTCGTGCATGCTGGCTTGAGGGGGATGATCCTGCCTGAAATGGGTGTAACTTTATGCGATCTTCAGCACAAACGGTTTTGGCAGCATGTCTCTAATCCTGGAAGCTGAGTGAGGCACGTCACATCTGTTCGCGGGGACCAGCGACCCAAACGCACTCACTTTCTTACAACCAGTAGCGGAATGGCAATCGAGAGAGTCGGGACTTTCCCGGTGGGTCGATCTGATAATAGTTATACATTTCGAGTTAACACAGTCTGGCGGCGTGATATGCGTCCGGTTCCCGCAGCCCGCTGGTCAAACTGCTCAACCTCTCTGCTAAACAAAGTATATGAAAGTGCTCAACCTGTTCGGCAGGTCCAAACATGTACAGGATTTATAAAAATACGGTGATCAATGAGCGGTTCCTCCTCAAATGGCATAGCCTGTTGTGATGTAAAAAGCCGCCGAACGCCTGTTTATTACAGTATGTATGCGGTCGGATCCGAGTGTGCTGCAGCTGCCGACTGCTGCGTATAAAATGATCGTGTGATTCGTTATCGCATAAACAATATAACAAAGCATTCTTTTATTTCACAAAACAATATATTTGAGATATTATTTGATAGACTAGTAAGTGTGGATTAAGGATGTTTAAAAATCTCTAGCCTGGTGGTCAGGACATGAATGGATCAAATCAGCAGATTTGCGAAGTTTTATTTATTTCCACAGATATCATAAATAATAATTATCATGGTAACTTTGCAGTATAACACATTATATATTTACTACGATGTATATATGATTTCCAAATTGTATACGTAAGTATTAAACAGCAATAAATGTCTCATCTATCTCTATGGCTCTGGCTGAGGCTTCCTTCACTTCTCCCCAACGTGACGTCATCGCAGAATTGCGTAAAAAAACCGTTAATACCAAAAACGTAAAAAAAGTGGTCTTTAAGACCATTTTTGAGACATTTTAAAAATTATACACATATCTTGAGTGATTTATGTACCCATTAATCGACAGTGGTGGTTAACCTGCAAGACGCACTTTAAGACAAAAGACTTTGCATCCCGAGATGAGGTGATCTAGTTGTGATTATGTCAGGATGTTGTGGCTTATTATATTGTTTGTTTTCTTTTGTGATGGTCATCTTTCCTTATGACTGGATAGTGTCATATAAGCCCATTCGGGCTGGGCATCTTTGAGTGCATGACACTTAAATAAAAATATTCATTCATTCATTCATTCATTCATTCATATACAGCCTATTATGATAATGCAATGCAGATAATATGTGATAAAGCAGCTTTTAATAAATATTTTTAACGTGCGTAAATAAATCCAACAACTCCCGTGCCTGGGCTACACGTCAATATGGGGAGAGGTTTCCAGGTTAATAAACCATTGAGAAGCAGTTGTCTCTTTGTTTCTGCAGTTAAAAAGACAAAGTTGGCAATTCTGGCTTTCGTTATTTTAATAATTTCTTAATTTTTATTTTATTTAGAGATCACTCAGGGTTATCTGATTTAACTATTTGTGGCTTGTTTCATTTTCCTGCACTTCAGGCCTTTTGAACACATTTGTTCTGCACCTTGTTACTTTATTCTGACCTTATTTTGTTTTTTTTTATTATAAAGGTAATTTCTGAACTAATTTAAGTCTGTAAATTTTGGATTTCTTTTCGCTGCATCAATGTTGCACTGCTGCATGCTGGCACATGCAATTTAGCCGAACGTGCTAGGTGCTCTGGGTGTCATTTAAGATCATGTTTAGGAATTCATCAAACTAAACACCAAAAAACAGAATTTTTCGACAGGTATAAGTTTTAAAATTTACTTTAAGCTAACGTTCTTTCTATGTTTTTGAAGCTTTGTGTTTATAGTGGGCAATATAACATGTGTTCATGTTTCACGTGTAAAAAACACGCAGTATTTTTCACACAATGTACTTATCTGTATAGCGCTTTTTTCACTGAAGCTCTGATTGTGTAGCTTGTTTAATGTGTTGTGATTCAATAGCAGCTTTGCTTACAGAGTCGTTTGAGCCAAAGCTGTTGACTGACATATTCCTGTGGGTGAAGGTTAGTCAAAAAAAAAAAACGTTTTACTGACGTCATTAAAGCAGGAAATAGAGGGCTGTAGTCTAAACCGGTCGTTCTCTGTAGGCTTTAAATAAGGAACTCTATTAAAGAAAATATATCGCCTGGCAGTGAACTTTGAGCTTTATCACTTTACAGGTATTATTTATGGCGGCCATTCCCAAACTGTTGTCCGTGAGGGTACTGCAGGTGGTCCGTGTTAAGTAGGGGTGGGCAAAAATGTGCACACGGACAACTTAAGAGAGCGCGCCCTGCAAGAGCGCATAGCGGAGCTTACAAGAGCAGAAGAGAAAGAACACTTTAAATGCTTGTAGGACTATACTGCATATATCTCTACATTGAATTTAGGGCTGTCACCATTACTCTATTCTTTTTGAGGAGTTTTAAAAAAAATCCTTGAGTACATGTCCAGTACTCCTTAAAATAGCGGAGATGCGGTTTAGTGAAACAGACAGTATCAGAAGCATACAAATCAGCGCTACGCTGCCTCTCTCTCCCTCTCGTTTGCTCGCTCACACACACCGTGCGTGTGAATCAGCAACTGCGTGAGGCAAGAATGCGCATCCATGTGAATTTTGGAAGTTAAAGCAACTGAGCTGCAGTGGCATGGCAAAACACATTTGAGAAGAAAGGCGCAGCAACTCAAAAAGACCTGCATGTTTCACAATTACTCCAAAAGACCATAATGACAATTTTGCGCGTGGAGCAGCAGTTGTGCGATCTACCGGCATTGCCTTTGCGATCGACGTATTGGACACCCCTGCCCTAAACCATCCGCAGACTGTTTAGATATAACATGAATATACTTCTGTAAAAATATGCACATAGTTTGTTATTCAGTCGCTGGGTGCGCTGCATTATATAAATACACACTCTAAAAAACAAACGGTGCTATATAGCACCAAAACAGTTGCTTTGGATCGTAACGATAGAAGAACCATTTTTAGTGCCATATAGCACCGGTGAAGAACCAGTAAAGCACCAGTGAAGCACCAGTGAAGCACCTGTGTAGAACCATATAGTGCTATGTAGAACCATATGTGGTGCTATATGGCCCCTATATGGTTCTACACTGGTGCTTCACTGGTGCTTCACTGGTGCTTCACTGGTTCTTCACCGGTGCTATACAGATGTGGCCTTTAAAAATGCGCGTCTCTGAGAGCAGAATGCCGCGGAGACTTCCGAAATTCTGCGAGATCCCGCAGAAGGGGAGTTCGGTGGGGGACGCAGGAAATATAAAAACCTGTAGAGGGCAGGCGTGTTTCATGTAGGCCATACTGACGACAATGTGTGTGCTCGACTTCATGCTTAGCGTATACTAACCCAGTATATGATATTGAAGTAACATGACACGGATTATCAATGTTTAGGCGATAGACTTTGATGTCATACAAATGCATGCTTTTTGGCAAACATTTTGTTGGCGAAGTTTTCTTTTGCCAGTTACATAAACAGTCACATATTCTTCATAAAAATCGGACTCAAACGCGCATCATTTGTCTTATTTTTTCCGTGTACTTACAGTAGAAGAGACGTGATGTATGATAATCGAGTCTTATAACAAAATAATTCGCGAAGACCTTTGAAGAGACCGAGCGCATTTACGCAATATCATTAACTAGTTTATCTAATTTTACATTTAGTTCATTTTTGCATCTGAACGTTTTAATAGCTTTAACGTGGTTGTGTTGCACTTTTCTGCATTACTGAACAGTAGGCTACTTTTTATATTATCATGTTTCCCTTTACATGGTATGAAACACGATAAAAAGTATGTAATGGTGTTTAATACATTTCACTGAGAATTTGTATAATATGTTATACTTTTGTACTAAGGAAATAAAATCATATTATGAGTGTAAATATTCATAAATTGGAGAAGTTTCTGAGGTGTTTGTCATCGGCAAAATGTGCAGTTTCTTTGTTGCTGATTAAAAACCGTTGGCTATGTGATTGTTTAAAATTGACATTTTTTCTACTTATTATTAATTTATTTTTTGCCTACATTTACTCAAATAATATCAATGTGAAAATATAAGTAATTCATACTTCAAGTTAGGCGTAAAACTTACACATTTTTGATGTCAAATAGAAATAATAATAATTTGAAATATGCAATTATTACAGTTTAAAAAACTTAAATATATTACTCTGACCTTTTTAAATATATTGACTAAAATAATCTGTAAATGTAATACTTATATTATTAAGGCGTATACATCAAATAATATATGTACATTTTACACAAAATATCTGTTCTATTTTAAGTAATTTATTTTCCAACTAAAAAAATCGCATAACTGCATTAAGAGATTTTATTAAGTTACTTTAATCATTTATTTTAGAGATATTTACAAAGCCACTGAATCATTTTTAACAGTGTGTACATTATGACCTTACGGTAGACTATTATTAAATGCATATAAATAAAAATATGTAAAACTAAATAAAAAATATATCATACACGGACTGTATGTAAGCATACGTTTTCTTTTTCGGTGCACGTGGGTTTAAATGCCGTTTTTCTAAAGAAGAATTTTAAAACTTTATTGGTGGTAGTTGAGAATAATTCCTTTTTCCATTTCTAAATCATTTTGAGCGCAATATAAATATATCATATTTTTATTCTTATTATATAAGAATACGCAATTTTTACAACATTTTTAACATATGGAAAATATACGTTAAGCATGTTGTGTGAATTTCCTAATTACAAGCTTTTGATGAAATTGCACCAAAACTAAACGTGCATAAAAACATAAAAAATTAATTTAAATAAGCGAAAAATCTTTTTTATGAGCTCAAAATGTTGAATATAATGTGCTATTGCTGAAAATTGCCCATCTCTAAAGAAGAATATTCATCTTTAAAGTTAAAGAAACAAAAAAGTACTGATAAGCATTCTCAAATATATATATTCTGCAAGCACTCAGTTGAGAAGAATTCCTTTTTCCATTTCTAAATCATTTTGAGCGCAATATAAATGTATCATATTGTTATTCTTATTATATAAGAATACGCAATTTTTACAACATTTTTAACATATAGAAAATATACGTTAAGCGTGTTGTGTGTATTTCCTAATTATAAGCTTTTGATGAAATTGCACCAAAACTAAACGTGCATAAAAACATAAAAAAAATAATTTAAATAAGCGAAAAATCTTTTTTATGAGCTCAAAATGTTGAATATAATGTGCTATTGCTGAAAATTGCCCATCTCTAAAGAAGAATATTCATTTTTAAAGTTAAAGAAACAAAAAAGTACTGATAAGCATTCTCAAATATATATATTCTGCAAGCACTCATTTATCCATAATGATGTAATTTATTTTTTAATAACATATTGTCGCTGTCGGGCAAAGATACTCTCTGGACACCAAGACCATGTCTATGGGTTCAAGAATAACAAAATATTGGCCATTTGAAACTCGAAAGTCATCACTTTATTTTGTCCCATTGTTTTCCATTTTGCGGGTGATAAAACTCCTGTGCGCGTCGTTCAAATTCATTGAAATTTTGTTCACTTGTAGTTTAGCAAGTATGTATAATACAATTTCAATAATGTTTTTACACTGCACATCGTCTGAGGAAATCCGAAGTTGCGTCGAGGGGAACCAAGCTGACAGCCGCGACAGCAGAGATTGTCACGTACCTACAAAAGGGTACCTGCAGCGATATCATTCTGGCTTGGTGGGATGTCAGCCAGCGAGAGTCCTCTGATTCTGACCTTGTTCTTTTACTCCTCAGAGTCTAAAACCAGGAGGGCATATTAAGTATTCATTGTATTTTCATTTTAACAAAGCAGATATGGTTGCGCGTTTCACACACCTCTCCAAACCACGTAGTTAACACTATGCTTGTTCGACTTCATGCGGCGCCACAAGAACCGACAGCCGGATGACGTCAGAGTACCGCGAGAATGATTCAAGAAATCATATTTCGCCTCGCTCTCGCGATACTGTGACGTCTTCCGGCTGTCGATTCTCGGGGCGCCGCATGAAGTCGAACAAGCCTATTGACAGCAGCAAAAGCTATGCATGCGCTTTTAACTTGTAAAACTCAAAGGTGTATGGGTAATGTAGTCTCTGCTCTCGGTGGGACGAATTAGGTAGCTTGCATTGTGAAGGGCGCTTTGAAAAGCGGCAGCGCAGCCAAAAGATTAAATTAAGCCTCTGATTTAAACAGATGTGCAAATGAGCGTTCTGGTACGATAGAAGTACGTTCTGGGCGCAGGGAGAGATGGTGGTAGGCTCAAGAGCTATATTTGGAAGTGGCGGTACTGAGTACTGGCGCCTACCGGCCCACATTAAAGCACTGGCGGTAGCAAAGGTAGACGGCCCTTTGAAAAGCAAAAGAAAGCTGATAAAAATGAGAAACCCACACTGAAATAAATTGGAGTATTAGGCTACTTAACAAAATCTAAACATTTTTCACTCAGAAAAGGCTAGTAAATATAAACAAAATTATCAGCAGCTTTAACTTTATTACTTTTTTAATTTTAATTCACTCTTTGTTATAAACGATGTTTATAAATATACTATATTTTTGCATTTTGATTACAAACTGTTCTACACTGAAAAGAAACTAATGTAATCTTCATGATTTAATCACGTAAAACACAAGTCTAAACACAAGCACCACTTTTCTGAATGATGATAATCACAAACATCCCAGAGTTTGTAAACCAATTGTTTGTAAACATATTTAATGCTAACTACTTAAAAATTCAGAAAATATTTTTTACAGTGTATAAATAAAAAGACATGAAGGAAGTTAATTCCAAAATGTAATTAATTGTACATGGTTTAGCTGCTTGTTTTAGCAGCTACCAGTGACACAGAGTCAAGAAATTAAAAACCACCCACCCCTAGGTCTGCCAATTCTTTGCCAACCCCCAATGCTAATCGATCACCTCATCATCAGGGAATCAAAAGAAAACCGGTTTATCCAGTTTTCACCAGCGCGTTGGGTTTTAATTTCAACCCTTGCAGTTTCTTTGTTAAAATGCAATTTAAGCAAATAGGCCTAATACATACGCTGTATGTTATTTTAAATGAATGTTTATAACTTATAAAATTAAGTGGATATCAGGTAACTTAATTTGACATATGTTGATATAACCTAGGCTCTCAAGTCCCACGCAATCACCATGAGGCAGACGCATTTCTGTCAGTTCACACGCTCACACACCAAACCTTGTAAGCTATTTATCACGCTGAGAAGTAAAATAGAACTTTTCCTGCTATACAAGTAATAAAGGAGGTGCTGGTATACAGAGCATTTCTGTCGAGTTTAGCAGTACATTTTTTAGGTGTGGTCAACTTTACGCAGCGCCACAAGAACCGACAAGCAGATGACATCAGAGTACCACGAGAAATAAAGCGGAGGAGGTTGGTTTTAAATCGCCCTCGCGGTACTCTGATGTCATCCACTCATGTTTGAGTCTGTATCAGATGAAAATACAGATTTTGAGGAACAACTTATTGTTTGGAGATTGTCAATGGACGTTTCTGAGTGGTATGTTTGTTTTTTCAGTGTGGACCTGCAAAACGCCAAATGCATAAAAATTAATTAATATTGTAATGTCTTAGCATGATATGTTTTCTAAAATGTTTAAAAATGAAAAAAACAGTTGTGCGAAACTACACAGAATTTTTTTTTTGTTATGAAACATGTTCAATGGTTACAGTGCCTCATGGTGGGGTTGAACCCCTGGTTCAGTTTACCCCATCTGGTTCACTTTGCCCCACAGCCACCGTTTTGGGAAACTGCCTAGCTTAGTAATTCAGGCTAATCTTTAGCTAAATCATTCACATGGTTTTATACATTAGCCTATCACCAATATTTATGGTATAAATATTTAGACCTGGATAAATCTACTTTGACATAACAGCCATTATACCTGGTATGTATACATTTTACTTTGATAGGATAAAAACTGTTTTTTTTTTAAATCATACTTTAATCATAACTCTTTAATTTGTCCTTCTCTTTAACATAGCCAAATATAAATTATGGTTGCTACCTGTATTTGTGGTCACATGGCTACAAATCTGTATGGTTGCCTAGATAAAGGGGGTGGGTCAACTTACCCACTGGCTCACTTTGCCCCACTCTCCCCTGTATTGAGAAACGGGCATTGTTTATCGAAGCCGGAGCGCGAGCTACAAACTACAGAGCGAGTGCGCGGGTGCACAATGGTGAAAGAGCAACACACGATGTAAATAACTAAACCAGTGCTCGCAGTACAGACACTTTATATTTTAGCTTACTGCGTACCTTCACTTTCTTTTGCGTGCCACCACTTCTCATGTTGCTGGTACTTTGCCTTAAAGAGTCAAAGGGCGTTTCTATGTGGCGCTGCGCAGACAGTTCGGCAACGAAGACATCAAAGTACCGCGAGAGCAAGTCGAAATGTTACAAATGGTCCGACTTTACCTTTGCTCTCGCGGTACTCTGATGTCATACGCCGACCAGTCAGCTCCGCACCATTTAAAGTCGAACACACAAAGCGTCAAGGCAGGGCCGCTGGAAGTCATTTTGAACAGGGGGTGCTGTGAATTTTTTTAACCAAAAAACCTATGAGCCTATAGGCCTATTTAAAATACATTTTAAAAATAAATACATTGAGATTTACTACTTTATTGTCATACACTTCAGGGCACACAGCCAGGGTCTGAAACACACAGACATCATCAGTTCTCAGATGAATATGCGCTATTAATCAGAAGCAAAAATACTTATCCCAGGGGGAATTACTTTCGTTACAATTTACATACAACATATAATATTATAACAACATATAATATTAATTAAACTTCACAGTTTTCAATGTCCATGCGGACGAACATATTTTACTTTCGTTTTTAAGTTAAGATCACACGTCGATTAACAGATGTAAAATATTCTCACATTAACATACCTAGTATATTTTTATATAGATCTTTTTTTACTAAATAGTACTATTACTGTCTTTTTTAAAAATATAAATAATTCATAATTTGAACAAAAATAATAATGGGTTTAGTTCTGATATTGTATACTTTTATAAAGAAAAACATGGTGTATAATTACATTTTTAGAATAGGCTTTATATAAGGTTTGTACTGTAAAAATACTTTATTTGTTACAAACAAAAGATAAAGAATTTACAAACGTGTGGAGAGCCATTTCAGCACTTGGACAGCGAAATGTTTTTTTTTAAAAGCATTACTTAAAATGTTTTCTCATCTCACCATATCTACAGGTGCAGAGTCATTATATACAATAAATCCGTTGGGTAGCATTTAAAAAAAAAAACATTTAAAAGTAGATGCATTTGTTTAAAGCAAAGCATTTATTTACTTAGCTACAGATGAAGCAGCTCTTTGCGCCTTCTAACGTCTCATAATTGGTCATCATTTATGTCCAAGAGACTCAATAATAATCTGTTACATTTTAATCCTTTAATTTTATATATTAAAAAGCGTTTTTGTGCTGCTGCGCATCCATGTAATAAACAAACCCGCGTTGTCATTCCGTTAATACGCATATTATCAACGCGCTCTTTACTCGAACAGAAAAAACTCGCCTCGCGAATTGCGCCGGTTGTATAATAGAGATTCCAAAGTCTCTCATGAGCTAGAGGACTAATATCCAGGGAGTTCAGTATTTCTGTGTGGGCATGCATCAGGGAAAGGTGTGTGAGTCTTTTCTGGGTCATGGTGCTGCATACCAATGTCTTCAAAAGATGCAAGGCGGAGAAAGTGCGCTCGGATGAGGCCACGGATAGGCACAGTAATGAAATTAAAATCCAAAATACACGTAATAACCTACGTGTGTCAAAAATAATTTCCTAAAATATTCATAAGTAATATATCAATTGTGCAAAATATTTTAACTTAAAAAAAAATATATATTTCTCGCCTTCCCGCGACCATGCGTCAAGGTCTGGAGGAAAATGATACCTGCCCGGATCCCACGCACGCATCTGCAGTTATATACATTTTACAAAACCAGTATTCATTAGATTTTAAGAACTTTTTTGCCACTTTTAAAACTGTAAAACTAAATAAAAAAGATATCATATGCCGAATAAGCATGTAAGCATATGTTTTCTTGTTCGCTCCACGCAACACGGGTTTAAACGCCGTTTTTTTTCTAAAGAATAATGTTTACACTTTATTGGTGGTGGTTGAGAATAATTTATATTGCTTGCAGAATAATGTATATTGCATTTTAGCGCAATATAAATGTATCATATTGTTATTCTTAAATTAAAGAATACTAATATATTTTTTACAACATTTTTAACTTTAAAACATACATATAAAGATGCTTTGTACAATAGCTTTGCTTCTGACAACAATTTTCTGTAATAAATCAGTAAATGAATCACAAAATGTGTTGAAAGTGGCGAATAAAATGCTTGTCAATTCAAACAAAGGTGTATAAAACCGCTTTAATTAACAATAACTAAACTGTGCTCTTTTGCATACCTCTACTTTTCTCATGTCTTTCTTTATACCACCTTTATCTTTTTAAAATCTTGCCACTTTTAGAAATAATTTGTTTGCATTTTTTGTATACTGCACACTTTATTTGCATCAACTATACCCATAATAACATTTTCTACGTTTTTCTTTCAATAAAAATAAACATATTTATTATTGTCTTAACTTAAAACTTTGTTTTTTAATTTATAAATTAGATTTTATATAAAAAAGTTTTAAAAGTGTTGACTGCGAACGTCTGAGATAAGATATCTGGAAGGACAATAATAACAAGGATAATATACGCCTATAATATATGTACATTTTTAATTAAAATGTCTGTTCTATTTCTAGCCATTTATTTTGTTTTGACCAACTAAAAAATACATAAGTGACATTAAGAGATTTTATAAAGTTACTTTAATCCATTATTTTAGTAATATATTTACAAAGCCACTGAAAAATATTTTTATTGTTATGAATAACGGCTGAAAGGATTAAAAAAAATCATAACACTGACTGCCTATATGCGCAAGAAAGGTATTATTAAAGTTTTAAATATGTAAAACTAAATAAAGATATCATATGCCCACTGTACAGTATGTAAGCATAGGCCCATGTTTTCTTGTTCGCTCTGCGTGGGTTTAAACGCCGTTTTTCTAAAGAATATTTTTTTAACTTTATTGGTGGTGGTTGAGAAGAATTCCTCTTTCCATATGTATAGCATTTTAGCGCAATATACAAGTGTCATATTATTGTTCTTAATATATTAAGAACAATAATACTAATATATTTTTACAACATTTTTAACTTTAAAACATGTATTTTTATACCACATGAATCTCTTTAAAATATTAATACTTTTAGAAAAACGGACATAATTATTAATATTATAAACAAACAATGAAACGGTGTCAAAATTCGACAACACAAATAATTAAGATATTCATTGTAAATAGAGTTAAGGATATTAGGCTCACACTAAATTCTTTGTTGCACTTAGTATAAATGCCCATTGCACGTACAGTCATCTTAATATATGTATGCGCTGTTATGCTGGCAATAAGGGGTTGACGTCACTTTGCTGTTTTAATAGAAATATTAAATATTCAGCAATGCCCTTATTAACTTCTGGAAACAACCGCAATGACAACGCATATAAAAATGTAGTTTTTTATGCGCCACCTGGTGGATTTTCTGTGAAGCGAAACACATTAAGGGAAAAGGGAAAGTAGCCCCCCCGAAAACACTTGCAGAATTCTGCGTGACTCCGCGAGACGATTTGGCGAATGCCGCGGGAGAAAACGCGCGTTTTTAAAGGCCACATCTGTATGGCACTAAAATGGTTCTTCTATCGTTACGATCCAAAGCAATTGTTTTGGTGCTATATAGCACCGTTTGTTTTTTAGAGTGCAGTAATACTGCCAATCACTGTGTATGATGATGATGATTAGACGCTTAACGTTCGTATAGAATTAATATGTCACGTTAAATTAATATTTTTACTGGTTTTAATGTCTTACAACAGAAACAGGACATGTATGTATATAAGAATGACATTATTTATCCCTAGTTTAGGGCTGTGACGGTCATTATATAACCGTGAGACCGACGGTTATAGTTGAACACCGTCATTAGAGCTCTATAACCAGCAAAACCGTGTTATTAAAATATTTAAAAAACATTTTCATCATAAAGAATTTTTAAATAAGATTTAAAACAATTGTTAACAGTCTGTGTTATACGCCCCACCATGTTCTCACGCAGTGAAAAATACATAGCGGAGCAGACACTGAAAACGCGCTGACATACAGGACAGACCAGGTTACTTTTCAGTTACTTTTGAGATTAAACGTATTAAACAAAGTCTTACCTTTCAAATCATCTCTTCCTTCTAGTTATTTTATAGCATCAAATAAACATGAATGACCATAAGAGGGAATGTTGTTTTAACCGCGGAAAGGCGTCAGTACACTGCTCTTTTCATGTTCAAATCCTCTCATGCTAATCTAACTCTCCTGAAAGCACATTCACTGCTTGTCTTGTTGTTCATTTTAAATAAACGTAGAGTAAGTAGCTAATCAGTGTCTTGTTTATTCAAACGCCGGTTTACTTCGCAAGTGTGAGCACTGAACAGCGCGTACTGTATGTGGAGAGCGTTTGCCGCGCGTGGCCATTGTCGGCTGTGTTCGCAGCGCATACTGTGCAGTTTAATAACAGTATAAAAATCTCAAGTTCATATTACTTTACTTTACATGCATTTATGAGCAAAACCTCTTCAAGACGCTTTTTAACCCACATTCTGGTCCATGTAATGACAGATATAGACACAATTAAATCTGTTTCTCTGAAGATTATCAAAATATGAGAGAGGAGCGCAGTCTTCTGCCAACAGTGTGTTTTTAAATATTTAATTGCTTTCTGTTAAATTGCTTAAAGTCATTACTGTTTAAAACACACTTGGCATCACATTCATGATTTTATGGTAAAATGACACTTTCGCGTCAATCCACAAGCATTTAAACGAGCAAAACGCCCCCCACAGACGGTTATGTTACGAACCGTCACATTTGACTCACGTCATAACCGTCATCACCAATTCTGAAACCAGCACACCCCTACCCTAGTTGCATTAAAGTACAGTATATGACAGTTCAGAGACTAGCAAAAGCGCAAACATTAACCTGGCTTTGAAAGCAAATGCGACGTAATGACGTCACAGATATGCAAATTAGTACGTCAAGAATCGATTCTGAATCGAATCGGGACCCTAAGAATCGATTCTGAATCGATTCATGAGGGTCCAAGCGATTCCCACCCCTAGTGTTAAGGCAAAATTAAATATAAAATAATATTTTTTTTAAGAAAAATTATTTTTTTTAAGAATCTGTTGTACTGATGTGATGACCAGTTATAGTTTTAGTGCTAGTAAGCCTAGTAAACCTTTAGAGGTGCAGATAAATTCAGGACTTTGTGTAGACATATTTTATTATGAGTAATATAAGGTGGTCCGCAAAAATTCTTGATTACAAATAGTGGTCCACACACACAAAAAGTTTGAAAACCCCTGATTTATGGTATTATAGCAACATTACACACTAACTAAGGTTTAAAAAAATGGGATCAGGAAGAACGTGACCTTTAAAACAGAGTGGTTATCTTGTCAAAAGTTGAGCTACAAAACAGGTAAGATGTTCCTGAAATTTCAGTGATGACACGAAAAACATTTGCGACTGTCTCTTGTGATTTGATATGAAAGGGATAGTTCACCCAAAAATGAAAATTTTGTCATCATTTACTCACTCTCATGTTGTCACAAACCGGCATAAATGTATTTGTTCTGATTAACAAAAAGGAAGATATTTTGGGAAATGTTTGTAACCAAACCGTATGTGGACCCCATTTACTTTCATAGTATTAATTTTTCCTACTATGGAAGTGAATAGGGTCCACAAACGGTTTTGTTACAAACATTTCTCAAAATATTTTCCTTTTTGTTCATCAGAACAAAGCTATGTATACAGGTTTGTAACAACACAAGAGTAAATGATGACAGAATTTTCATTTTTGGGTGAACTATCACTTTAAGGTCATTGTTCACTTTCAAAGGATAAAAAAGAGATCCCTGAAACAAAATATATAAGAATTATCAGGTGCAAAATAATAATGCGTAGTGTCTATAAAATTATTAATTTCAATTATTTTTTTTTTCAACATTTAAAGTGCCCGTATTATGAAAAAACTGTGTCATTTGCGAAAATAATGCGTTTGAAAATGTTTATAACGGGAATATGTTAGTATTGTCCAGGGAAAACGAGTGTATTGTTCAGACTGCTACATCACAATTTACGCTGGAATCTTTGTGTGTCATGATGAGTTTGACACACCGAGACCGGGCCTTACCGCCCCGGCTTTTCTGACGAGGCTAACCCCCGAACGGTCCGGACCTCCCGCTAGCTTCTAGCAATTAGCACGCGGTCCACAAGCAGTATACATCCCCCGCCGGGTCTTAATTTCTGTAATTTGCGAAAATAATGCGTTTGAAAATGTTTTATAATGGGAATATGTTAGCATTGTCCAGGGAAAACGAGTTTATTGTTGTGACTGCTAACGTAACATCACAATTTACTCTGGAATCATTGTGTGTCATGAGTTTCTTCTCCTGTAGTGTACTTATTAGTGATACTTTTCTGCATGATTTGTCTGTTGACAACATAAACCGTTAATAATAATAATATATAAAATAATAACACCGTATGGTCTGTACTGCTCACGATACCACTGAGCACGCGCACGGGGACATGACGTTAGTAGTGGGGCGTGATCAAAGGAGCAGCAGCTCATAAATATGTAAGACTAGCTCAAAACGGCACAATCTGAACTGCCCTGAAACAGAGGCTACTAGAGATGGGTAACAATCTTTTCCTACAAGCTATTTCGAGCAAACAACTTTTGAAACATGCTTTATGGAACTCATACACCTATATAACTTGTGGAAAAGCAGTCATAAGATGGGCACTTTAACAGATGAAAAAAGTGAGAAGGGTGCTCGAGGGGCAGTGTGGCCTCTGATGAGACAGGGAGGTGGGGGGACACCCCAAGAATAAATATTATGGCCTCATTAGGGGACATGCTGTAACAACTTGTTTATTCTTCAGCCATGTGATTGGCCAAGGACAAAAAAATAAGGAAGGAACCCAACAACCCCCCCCCCCCCCACACACACACATGCACAGAAATAAAATGCACACCACAACATACCCAAAAAATACGTTATGACCATTATTTCAATTATTTAATTCTGACAGATAATTTAAATTGCTAATTTAAAATGTTAAAAGTTGACTAGTAACCGAAACCATGGTTAATTGAATGGGTTGATAAATGTGGAAAGCTGGAACAAGTAGCATTGCCTTACTATTTTATATCTGCAATAATTTTTTTTGCCATAATCTGACCATCATTTGCAAGGCCATACATTTTAACTGAGTGGACCTTGGAATAGGATGGACCTCAAGGCCTACACGTAATTCAAAAAATACTTAATTTTCCAATATGGTACTGGTTAAATGAATTACATTATGGTGTTTGAGTCATCAGGGGTTAAATAATTTTCAGATCAGTAAAAAGGGATGTGGGAAAATAAAATAAAGAAAAAACAAGCATATCAAATAGAAAAGAACAAAGGTACAAATAAAGTAGCGAAACTAAATAATATACTAAATAATATAACACTGTTTTCATTCTCTAAATTAAATATAATTGTTCTTTTTAAATATACAGGGTTTCTGGGACAGAACTGCAGGTGGTTTGAGACATTGTGATAGAAATGGCAATTCTGTATAAAATGTTTTCAGTTCACTGCAGAATGGGGCAGAAATTGCAAATGCTTCCCTTTAATACATAAAATAAATACTTTCCCAAAAAGCGGCAGGGATGATTTTTTCCAGTGGGGGGAGAATTACGCGAGAATTAAGAAGCAAAGAACTTAAGAAAATCAACACTCAACACCTACTTCTCAATGAGGTCCAAGTTCACTCCTGGCACCAGCTTTGCACTCTTCTGCATACAAAACCTGTTGGAAAAGATAAGACAGTTAGGGCACACTCATATTATACCTAACACGAAGGGGCAATCGCCAAACCGCGCCACAGCGCGATAGTCCCCCCTCCCTACTAGAGATGTTAACCGATGACCGTTTGACCAATGGTTGACCGTATCAACATTAACTGGTCAAAGTTGTCGGTTAAAAAAAAGTGATCTCTAAATTAGGCTATTATAGACTGTGGACTAAACGCTACTACAGTTAGTCATCTCATTCCAATATTTTTTTGTATGAAGTTAACAAATCCCTCAGACTCAATTTTTCATAACTCGCCTGTTTGTACTTAATAATCCAATAAAAACATTTGAAGCGAGTTTGGGTTTGCACGCTCACAAGGTTTGCAAAAAGTAAATGCTACAGGCTAATTTTTGGTAAATTCTTCATTTGAATAGTTAAAAAATAAAGCAAAAAAAATAATTAAAATTAAAGTCTCTCCTGATTGTGTTCCAACTTATTAACATTTACGTAATTTAGGCCTACAGTAAAGTGCATATTAAGTTTTGTTTTTGTAAATCCTCAGACATGATTTTTACCACTTAATTACGTTTTGCTTTGTAGAAAGCATTTCTTTAAAGTGAATTTCATTTTGTATAAATTGTATCTTAATTTTAATAAATGTTTCATCAACCAATTGCATTTATTTAATAAATAAAAGCAAATATAGCAGAAAATAGAATAACCGTGCATGGAGGTGCCGTCATGGCACGTTCACTTGCATTGCATTGTAAACTAGAACTAGAGCTACCGCGCATATTTATTTTTCTCCCATCTCAAACAGCCCACTATTCTGTCTCTGTTTCCTTTCGAACTCCGCTCTGCCACAATTAGCAATCACACTGTGCCTGAGCCCAAGTAAACTGCGCGTGCCTGAGCCCAAGTAAACTACCAGCCAGGATGCGATTAACCAAACGGTGCCCCGCAGAGTACGGAGCGATCACATTAGTCAAACAGACCAGGTTTTGAGGGTCAAACATGCCCAGACATGGTTTGGATAATGTGAGCATGCTCTGCGTGCTGTATTTGTTGCCTGTTGCCAGACATTTTAGTGGAGGTGACACCAAACTAAAGGGCCGCTCACATTATTAACGAAAATTATATTTAAAAAAATGTAATCGTTTTATATAAAAGAGAATAGCGGAGTTCAGACCACAACTAAAACGATACAAATACAATGAACAATATCGTTGTGATCACTTTGAGCAATTTTTTTTCCTGATGAACGATAAACCATTGACAGCCAATCAAATCTCTTTAAACTTCAAGTGCATTTGAAATAACAGATGGAGAATCTCATTGCTGAGGTCCATAACACAAAATTACCTCAGGATCCAGCGCTGATGCAGTTTCTGTGAAATTGACTATGTAATGGTTATTATTCTAATACAGTGACTACGCCAAAAGGTAAGATATTAGATTACACAAACTACTAGATTTACTGTTTAGAGTTAGGCAAAACACAGCATGTTGAGGACATCTGCTGGTTATACCAGCAGTGCAAATGCAACAAGAACAGCATATTTACACATAATTACATGTGAACAATTACAAGCATTTTATTAAAGGAAATATGCAGTATAAGTAAATGTGATTGAACGTAAATGATTTTAGCGGGTTCTGAGCCTCATGTGCATTGTGGTGCATTGTGGGAGTTGTAGTTTTCCATACAAATGCACCCTAATGTCACGTTTTGTCTTTTCTCGGTCAAATAGGCACCAAATTCAAAATTTATGTTACATTTCGACAAAAAATATAACCCACTTTCAATAAAGATTAATGTTTCTATGGTGAAATGTCCCTTTAAGTCTGACCTCTCTGGACCAGTGTTAACTAAAGTCTGGTCCTTTAAGTGCCAGAAAGATCCAAAATCAAAAATTACCTGTATTGCAGTGTATCATGTGGCTGTCCATCAATGTAAACTATGCACAAAGTAGTAAACCAAAAAGTGCACGATTAATAAATTTATTGGGGCGTCGACTCTAAATCACTGAAACGAGTCATCATTTTTTGGATCTCCTGCCTGTCTTTATATACGCATGAAGGAACACATACACAGCATCTCCACCTAAAGTTTTGACTGGAAGAAACTAAAACTCTGTCCTGCCCACATACACTTCAACTAGCTAGTGTGTAAAATCAAGGACTTTGCTGCTGTAACATGGCTGCTGGAGGCGCAATGATATTACGCAGCAGCTGAAAATATTCCCCTTAGTAACTTTCAATGGCAGGGACTATTTTCAGGCAGTGCGTAATATCACTACGCACGAAGTCTAAAGTCCTTGATTATTACGCCAGAATGACAGTAAAGTTACATCTGGATCTACACAGTAAAATCTTGCATATGGCTCTTATGTAATTAAATTAATTACATAAAATATTTATAATTAAAATGTTTACAATTATGTCAACCCAGAGAATTTGAAAAGTCCTGGGCAAAACATGACCACAGTCCCAGCAGCAGACAAAGGTGAAAATGGCACAAAACTTTTAGAGGCCATTTTCTCAAGGGGACAGAGAATAAAAAACATTTTTACCTTAGTAGTCGAACCACATTCACAAACATACAAAAAGTGCTAAACATGCTAAACATCTCAGTCTCATAGAAATTCCTCTTTTAGAAATGTCAGCCAGAAAACAGCCCAATCTGAAAAACTGATGCTTATGACATCACAGGCATCTAACTGCCCCTCCACTTTAAAATAATTGGCTACATTTTTTAAATGGCAGAAAAGTCAGCCAATCAGTAATGAGATTGCAAGTTAAGCCAGTAGGGGGAGCCAAATAGGTGCAAAACCACTTGTTTAAAATCCCGCACCCTAATAGAGCTAATTGAGAGAGGTTTTTAGGAAGCTTCTTAGGCATTACAGACCCAAACAAAAAAAATTGTGTCTACATGTCACTTCACAGAACAAGGATAAATACTCCGTTCAATCATTCTATGTCACCTTAAAGGTCTTTGGAGTGCCTACCTTCAAATGGCCACTTCTCAAAATATTATCAGATTTCCATGTGTAAGACTTGGATACTACACTTTCAGAATCTGTGAAAAACTCAAAATGCCCCAGATCCGACTTGTGTCCCTTCTTTCCGTGATTAGTCACAAATATTTACGTCAATTACGTCATTTTTATCGATCCGATACATAACAGAAATCCGTTACATCTTACAAACTACATCCGATAAAGTGTGTGTGCTAAATCAATTAATCAGTCCGATTTATCTGCTTTCTGAGTGACTGCAGCTTAAACGTTTGCGCTAATTACGTCATCATCTGTAAACAAACTTCTTCTCTGGTCTGGAAGTTTTTCTCTGTGGCAGCGGATGATAATGCTTTTGCTATTTGCAAAACATGTGCGGCAAGGATTCCGAGAGGAGGAAAAAAGGCGTCAAGTCAACCAATATTATCTCACTTGAGAGGTCTTCATCACTGCAAAGAAGCTGTGGTTACTAGCACGAAGCCTACGCCGGTTCACACCGCAAGAGTGAGCAGCGCATTCTGTGCAGTTTAATAGCAGTATAAAAATCTCAAGTTCACATTACTTACATGCATTTATGAACAAAAGATCTTCAAGACGCCTTTTGACGTTCAGTGTAATTTATATATCTGTGATTTGTTTAATCCACATTGATTTTCGTGCTGTTCTGGTCCGTGTAATGACAGATATAGAAACAACACACAATTATAGACATAAAAAGTCCATAGCACATTATTAAACCTGTTTCTCTGAAGTTTTACGATAAAAGAAAAATGCACCAGTGATTGACAGCATGATGCAGTCGATCGTGTTTCCCTTCAACAATTAAAGCATAAAATTTTTATTTATAGATGTATATGTTTCTCTAAAGATTATAGATGAGGAATCATTTGGTGCTGGGCAGGGAGATGAATGACAGCGCAGTCTTCTGGTAACAGTGGGTTTTTAAATATTTCATTGCTTTCTTTTAAATTGCTCAAAGTCATGACTCTTTAAAACACACTTGGCATCACATTCATAATTTTATGGTAAAAATAAATTTTTTCGCGTCAATCCACAATCATTTAAACCATAAAGAATGCACTGTCACTTTAATTAAGCGTGAGCAGTGCAGCAAAAATAGAGCAGACGCCAAAAACTAAAAAGTTTTCCAAAGACAGCAAAAGCTATAAACGACAGTGATTGAATAGTCACATGTATTTAAATGAACATTATGTAAGAAATTTATATCAATTAATCATAAAATGGCCCTGATATGTCACTAGACATTAAGAAATCATTTTCATTTCAAATACTTATATCATTGACAACAGTGGTCTGGCCAGGATATTGTCATTTAAAAAGTGGAGTTGCAGCCCTCAATTGATATTTATGTTGTCATTTTGTGTATTGGCCACCAGTTGGGTGATTGCAGTACCAGTTTTACACTAAATTGTCTGTTGCACTTTGTATCAATGCGTATTGCAAGCAAAATTATCTTAACAGTTGTACAAAATAAAGTTATCCCTTATATCTCACCAGCGCAGGGCAATTTTGATTGGTGTGGTGAGACAGGAGGTGAAGAGGTCAGCAGGGAGGTCAGGGTTCATGGGCAGGAGTTCACTGGCTTCACAAGAAGCTAGCTGAATGCAGTTCTTCATGGAGGGAGGTAGAGGCATCTGGGCCAATGGGTGGTTGGGGTTAATTGCTGCCACCTAGTAAAAGATAATAAAAACAAATCTTTTAACAGCGTTTTTCAACTCCAATCCTCAGGCTCTGCACCCAGAATGTTGCCCTAATAAATACACTAACAAGCTAATCAAAGGCCTGTTTCAGGAAGGAGGTTTAGTGAAAACTAGTAGGTTAACCCTGAAACGACAGAAACTCTAAAGATAGGACGTTTAACCTTTGTGTTGATCACAAGGTGAATCCAGTCAGTTTCAGATGTGTGAATCATCCAATGACCATTTTTGTCCACAAATGCGTATAATCCATGAAATATAGATGTATAGTCTATTGTTTACATCAGATTTCGCATGAACGTCTGGTAATAGAATATAATATACAATCTGAGGACTATTTACATCGTAGCATGTAAGGGTATATGAGATTACACTTTACGTTCCGGTAAACACATGAACCCGCCTTCAAAGTTTGTATTTAAAATAGGGAGGCAGTATAATAGATAATCCAAACAGCGCCGTCGAAAACGTGATGTCCTTAAGGGATTTAACCAATCGCTCGCTCGTTCCTTCATCATCCAATGACTTCATGGAAAATATTGATAGACAAAACATGTAGCCACTTATATAACGAACTCAACGATCTCTGTGTGACTTTTTTGTGTGTGTTTGACGTCACGCTGCTCTGCAAGAACTGACAGACAGATGACGTCAAAGTACTGCAAGAGCGAGTCGAAATTAAACTACTCCATAAGATTTCTTGAAGAGCTCTCGTGGTACTTTGACGTCATCCGACTGCGGCGCAGCATAACGTCGAACAAGCCAGTGACGCGGCTGACTGTTATCTGTTGCGGCCCAGCTTTTCTTTCTTTTTTTTGGGTGCCCGAGCTTCATTTTCAGTCTGGAGAGACGCACGCTGTAAGTTTGAAAAAAAAACTTGACTTCACGCGGTTTACAACAGAACCGAAAGATAAGACAATGCTGAATAAAGTTGTAATTCTTGCGATTTTTGGACCAAAATGTTTTTTCGATGCTTCAACACATTCTAACTGACCCACTGTTATAACATGGACTACTTTAATTATGTTTTTATTACCTTTCTGGACATGGAAACCGTACATAGATTTTCAATGGAGGGACAGAAAGCTCTAAGACTAAATCTAACGTTAACCCTCTGAGGTCTAAGGGGTTTTTAGGGCCCTGAAGTTTTGACATGCACTGACATTTGTGCTTTTTTCAGTTGCTTAAAAACACAATAACGGCAAAAGTCTTATAACACTGCATTCAGCACAAACTGGGCTACTATTTTATATAATTAACATGTATGTACATGTTTGTATTTTTGAGAGAAAAATGTTTATGCGTGGTTTTTGAAAAAGAAAAAATGTTAAGTGCCTGATATAAGTCTACAAAACCCATACTAAACATGTTTTCCCAAGACTTTTCAAAACATGATCTAGTAGTCTAGAGTTTTTTCTTTAAAATAATGTGAAAATCATTCTGCTTACTCATTCACATAAAACAATATATTGATTTACAATTTCAAAGTCAATTTTTGGTTAGGAAGGCAATATGCAAGGAGGCTGGAAGCTCTTGAAAAATCTGTGATTGACAGTTGAAGAACAATACACTTGCATAATGAGCTGGATAATGAGCCTTTAGGCAGTAAGACGACGCCATTATTGTTACGTGTTTGTTTGTGAAAGCAACACAAAAGAAATGCCTTTCCATGCATGATCCTGCGTTAAATAAACGTACTGTGCAGAGATATACGCGAATAAACAAGGTTTTAGATATGTTTAGATGCGTCTTAATACAAAGTGCGTCAAATATGAGGCATTTTGTGTTTGTGTGTGCGTTTGGCCGTCGATCGCGTACGGAAGCACAAAGAAAACATTAGCATCTGGAGATAACTTTTATTTACAGGCGAGAGTAAACAAGTAGATGTAATGTTTACAATCGTATCTTTTATAAGAATACCACAAAGCGCGTCAAATATGAGGCATCGTGTCTTTGTGTGTGCGTTTGGACGTCAATCGCGTCACTGTTTGATGAAGCACACACACTCGCGTCTGGAGATAACTTATCGCAAGTAAACAAGTAGATGTCATGTTTCCAGCTCTCGGATTAAAACTCAACACATCACTAAATGGCTGCAGAGACGTAAAGTCTGCATTGACTGTGGGGTTGACTAATGAATGATCTCTGCTCTTCTCTTCAATGGAGCGGGGCGTGGCTCATTATAGATAATGAAGTAACAGGAGAAAGACGGTACATCTCCCTCTTCTAATACAGTTAACAACAAATAACAATATTTGTTTTCGATTTCACTTAAATCTTCCAACAGCAGACATTCCAAGCATTATGTAGACATGTATCTTTTGTTTCTATGACAAGTATTCGTTTAGTTACAGTTAATTTTTCTGACGCGTTTCTGAAAGGACTTCACTGAGGGATAGAGAACAAAACGCGCATCATGTTTATTTTCTTCATTTTGCGAAAAGCACAAAATTCTGTTTTTATTGGGAGTGGACAGAAAAAAACTAGACACTTTAACGTTTTAAATGATGTATAAATCATATCTGTATGTCCAGAATCAGCAGAGTGATCTAAGTCTTTTTGCGGAGTAGGGCTGGGTATTGTTTAAAATCTTTCGATCCGGTGCCAATTTCGATACCTCCGTTTCGATGCCGGTTCCTAACGATACTTTTTCGATACCATGTATTTTTGTTAACGTTTCAATGGATTTTAAAACATATTAAACACACAACTTTTATTTTTCACCTTAATTAAAACAAATTCTGGTAACAATTCTCACTCAGGCTAACATTAATAAAACTGGTTGTGCTTTTTGGATAGGGGTGCGCCAGCAGACACACTTATTTTTTTTATGAAAATAAGGAAACAAAAATAAAGAAATTAAGAATATAATTTACATTTATGAAATGTAAAATAGTATTTAGCTTGGACTAACAGTATTTGTGGGTAGGCTTGTAACGAGTCAGGCTTGTAGCAGTGTTGGGCTGCACGTGTGCGTCAAGTTTAAACCATAGACCAGGGGTGTCAAACATACGGCCCGCGGGCCGCATACGGCCAACAAAGGTGTCCAATCCGGCCCGCGTGATGATTTATACAGTTTTATTAAATATGAAATACATATTTTTAAAACCCTTTCAGGCGGGTGTCCTGTTTTTTATATGAGAGACTTGCGGAAAGCAGCAATACGCGGAACATAGACTAAACACGGTGCCCAAAAATCTTGCTGTTTTATTGTTACTGCTCCGCTAAAGATCCACTGATTCCGGTAATCCACTTCGTATTTTCCCGCCCGCTCCGCAGCATCTCTGTCTCCACTCTCTGCCTGGAGAGCGAAGACGACAGATTCCGAAGTTCGTTGCAGTAACAGGTAGATTCATTACATTATATCAGTTGTTAAACCGCAGAATTAGTAATTTGGAAGTTTGTTTATGTATTTCTTCCGGTAATGGTTTGCTGTCGGTGTTTTAAAATTGCTAACAACTTAGCAAGCAAACAACAACAAAATAGCCTCATTCTTAGTATTAACGTTACAATACTTGTATAATCGATTTAATCTTCCCGATCAGATCTAAGTTAATATAAACACTAAATTTGCTGTTGTTGGCACACTTTGTACACAAAAACACCAATGCCTTGACAAAATAAAGACAGAGAATGGAAAGAGAGGCTGCTAAAGGCAGTTCAACATTGTAAACATGGATTCAAAGCTCCATCAAGCCAGCAGGTAAATCTTATTGAATATTTAGCAGATTGTCACACTTTAATTCTTGTTGTTATTTCCCATTATAATCACATGCTAGTAATAACACACATCATATTTGTAATACTTTATTAAACCATAATAATAGTACCACCCCCCCCCCCCTTAGTGACCTTTTTGGTTTGGGCAACTGCCCCATCTAGCATTTTCATTTTCTAAAGTTCTCTTTACAAATATATTCCAAAGAAAAGTGAATGGTTTATAAATAATTTTGGCATTAAGGAATAATGCAAAATAAGTTGAATTAAGGCTTTTCAACCTAAGGCCAGTGGATTTTGTACAGATGTAAATTTGTGTGTATAGTATGTACAGTATGAGTGTGACCTTATGAAATGTAGTTTCATACGAGCTGTGTGTTTCTCTAGTTTTCTTGCTGAACAAACTAATTAATTGTTTTTTTTTGTTATATTAACACAATTATCAGCACACTAAAGTTTAAAAAAATATCCGGCCCTCAGCCTAAAATGAGTTTGACACCCCTGCCATAGACTGTATAAAATATGTTTAAACGCATTGTCCATTTTGGGAGATGAGGGCATGAAGGCTCTGCGATGCGGAGAGACAGGCGCGAGTATTTCATAAGCATTGAGAGACACAAGCTGCGCGCGTGGGTCAAGTTTAAACACCTTGTCGAGACTGTTGTGGGAGAAAGCACAAAGCCTTGCCATGCAGATCCAGGCGCGAGTAAAACAAGCAGAGACACAGGCTGCGCGCGTGCTTTAAATTGAAACCCCTCGTCACTTTAGGAGAAGCGCCGTTTTGGTTGACGTGCCTTTCACGGAGACAACACGGCCATACTTGCGCTAACTCTACTGGTAAGACTGTCACAAAGACTTTCTTCTTATATTGCATCCTTTCTATACTTGTGTTGTGTGACTGCGAGGTGGAGCTGCAAGTATTTTCAGAAATCTTCCGTGTCACGTGGTGGTGGACAGCCAATCGCCGGCGCTTTAGGTCCTTACATGCAAGTACAGGCTCACAGACAAAGCCGCTTTTGGAATCGAAATTTGGCATCGAAAGATAAATCATTTTTCGATACTCAAAGTATCAAAGTTTTTCATTCAATACCATAAAAGTATCGACGTTCGGTACCCAGCCCTATTGCGGAGTGATAGAAAAATAAAGAGTTGGTAAATGGACTGCATTTATATAGCGCTTTCATAGACCAATGGCCATCCAAAGCGCTTTACAATTTTGCCTCACATTCACCCATTCACTCACACATTCATACACCGACGGCGGTGTCAGCCATGCAAGGCGCCATCCAGCTCATCGGGAGCAGCTGGGGTTAGGGGTCTTGCTCAAGGACACCTCGACACTTGGTCAGGTGGAGCCGGGGATAGAACCACCAACCAAGCCTGCGCCGCCGTCGACCCCAGAGTGTTAAAACATCTTAAAAGGTGTTCCGAAGATGAACGGGGGTCTTCAGAGTTTAGAACGACATAAGGGTAAGTCATTAATGACATTATTTTGCCTGCTTAACGATTTCGCTTATCGGTTCCGCTCGTTGCAAATGTGTCATGACGTCACACACACACACACACACACAAACACACACACACGCTGTGTTGTTTTGGTTTAGAACGCAGCAAACATTGCATTGAGGCAGAACGATCCAAAGTTTGGTTATATTTAGTGGTGGGCGGAGCGAGACTTCGTGAAACACTGAAACAGTTGAATCAATAACTTATATTTCATGCGAAAATACAACAATACGGTCGCGTTGCAGGAGGTTACAGGACTGTCGCGTGTTTGATACACTATTACACAACATCACCAGAGAGTCAAGCACCAGCGGAGCTAACGGCCCTCAATATGTTATTAATGCCGAAGGTAATGTGTTATTGTTAATGTGAGCGCCATTTCATTATGTATACGTTTACTATACGGATAATCTCCGTTGTCATTGTCCATCAAATTGATGACGGCCAGAGTCTGGCTGGCTCTCACACTGGCTCAGAGGCTGCATAAAGTATCTCTCGTGCACCTCTAGCTACTCCATTTACAAAGGCGAGGATAAACAAATTTCACCGAGCAGTAGAGACGGACACTAAAGTATTTCTACTTAAAAGTACATTTTCAAGTATTTGTATTTTATCAGTGTTTTTTTTTTTTTTTTTTAAACATTCATTCCAAAGCATATTATCATCATTTTAACTCCACTACATTTCATAATGTCAAGTTTTTGGTTTATATTTAATATTTAAGTGCATTAAAAATCTAGTAACGTTTTTTAGTAAGTAAAAAGTACTTTTGTACACATCTTTTATGTAATTATGTATTAAATCAATTTTAACATGCAATATAAAAGGGATACACAGTATGATTCTATGCTTTATAATGTAGTGAACATATTTTAGTAAAGTAATTTTTACCCAAGACAACACTCTGATAAAGCACATATGCTTGGAAAATGAAACTAAAATACTGAAGTAGTGCCCACCTCTGCCGAGCAGTTACCAAGTTTGTGTTAAAGGGTTTGCAACCGTTTGCCACAGAAGACGCCTCAGCATTTCGGTAGGTTCATTTGCTGTATTTGCTGTATTTTGTTTAAAAGAAAATGACAAATGCATGCATGACCAAAGTTGCATGTTTTATGTCAGTCTAGTTCTGTTTTATTAATACCTAGTCCTATCACATATTTACTGGTTGAGAAACACTGCCCTAGGCTATAGGTCCCTGGATTTTACTTTAAGAAGTAACTCACCAACTTTTAAGTTTGTTCTGAGGTTGCCACACATAATTTGTGTATACTCTGCTCTGTGTCTTCTGAACATATATTAAAGCGAGTTAATACGAACATACAAATTTGTGCTTATTCCCTCACCCAATGAGAATCGATAAGAGAATCGATAAGGAATCAGATCGATAAGCAATATCGATAATGGAATCAGAATCGTTACATTCTTATCAATTCCCATCCCTAGAACTAGGGATGGGCATGATTAATCGACGATCGATAATTGATCGTTAAGAATTTAGTCGAGGACGTTAATTTGTTATTGATTAATCGAATACTTTTTTTATCTAATGCAGGTTATCTAGGTAGGTTGCCTAGCGTAGCGTGTGTCTCGAAGCAATTAAATGAATTTCACTGTGTGGCAGCAATTCAACATTTTACCACCAGGGTGCAATATTTGACGCCATACTCCGTTATCTGTGACCTTCCGTTTTGATTTCAAAAAAATAATCATGAAAAGGTCATGATGTTTTGGAACAAATGAGGTCTCTGTTTAAGAATGCGGCCCGCAGCAGCAGGTTCCGCTGCTTTAGAGCACCGCATATTCAAGTGCATATATGTTCCGTTTGTCTAACTAAATGTAGTTCAACTGTTTGCCACAAGTTGATCTTGTAATAAAGGTCTCATGGAGGAAAACACGCTGTATTTTTGTATTCAACATTTTTGAATTATAAAAGTTAAATAATTATTTTTATTATAAAAATATTAATGATTAATCGATAGTCGATCGTTAATTCTCCCGACAATCGACTAAACAAAATTTAATCAAATGCCCATCCCTACCTAGAACTCAAAGATATTTAATATTGAAAAGATGCGGCACTGGTATTGATATGTATGGGGGGGATTGCAACAGTCGGAATAACAGCTCTAGTCCCAGACAGTAACCAGCTGTGTGGTAACTGTCTATGATCAAAATATCATACAGGTTTAGAACAACATAAGCATGAATAAATAATTTAATTTTTCATTTTTTGGGTGAACTACCCTTATTAACATGGTATAGAGCAGGTTTCTATGGTAAACTTTGAGTTTCTTTTGGTCTCCTCCCCCTTTTTAAAGTTCAAGAAGTGTTTCAGTACCTCATTTATTCATTGCACACATTTTCATCGGCAACACTGTAACAATTTTCTTGCTGCTTTGAGCCTGGGCAAATTCCAAACAGCGGTTTTGCACCTTTGAAGAACACTTTAAGAAGAGCACATTGGTTGAAGAATTGTTACAGATGAAGAGAGAATTTTGCTTTCATTGCTTCCCTCCAGAGTTTCCACATGTAATCAAAATCAAGTTCTAAGATAACGAGCATCAAAGTTTGATTTCAATCATTGATTTCACATTGATATTAATCTTTGACATTACTTATTTAATGTTCAAGATATCAATAATATATTTTCACAGAATGTTCTTTGCATTATGTATGATTTTGTGTAGCAAACACTAAATCTCAAAAAAATTACTTTTGCCTGTGAAAACCTAGCTACTTTTTAAGCTTAAAGGAGAATTTCACCTGTAGAAACATTAATCTTTACTGAAAGTGTGTCATATTTGTAGTCAAAATGTAACATACATTTAGAATTTGGTGCCTATTTGACCGAGAAAAGGGGTGTTTGTAGTCTCACCCCCTCAACAAAGATATTGCACTTCCTTCTTTCAATGATGCAAAATTATGATTTTTACATCATTGAAAGAAGGAAGTGCAACACTGAAATCTGTATTTCTCCCGTCTCAGTGGCAACTGAGGAAATGATGCATGACCATTCAAAAACATGACTGGGGTTCTAACTATACAAAGCTTAATGCAAATGGGTGAAGTGTCCCTTTAATCAAATTAGATGTTAATGTTAAAATAACGTGCACATTACATAAATCAATTAACTAAAAATGTACAATGGTAAATTGAAATGACTTGTAAAGCCAATCTAATTATTCCTTAATAGTTTAGGCAGCAAAAATATACTGTGCAGTGACCGTGCACTGTCCTCTATAACCCATCTCAGGACCCACCAATTTTTTTTATATAGACCAGGGGTTCTCAAAGTCCGGACTCCGGTCCGGACCCGCGTCCACTTCATATTACAAGTGCATTAATTTCTATGTGATTGATTAAATGTGTGCATTTGCTACTTTAAAAATGCATATTAAACTTGTAAACCATTCGTTTAGTTTTTTTTTCTTTTTAAATTTCCTGTGTGACGCTGTAGCCATCACACCCAGATATTATGCACAGCTACTTCAGGTACTACGGCTTTTGATCAGTAAGTCCTTATCAATCTGAAATCACTGTTGGTTTGATTCGTTTAAAACATGCATTTGAAAAAGCAACACTCGTCAAACATAATCATTATACATATTCTTTATTATCATGAAAATACCTGAAAAGGTTTGAAGAACAGCAATATAAATATATCCTTAAGACATTTCCTGGAGCTGCGTGTTTCTGGTTCTTCGTCTGCAGCGCATATTAAGTTTCTGCCCGAGAGCGCCCCCTGGCTTTTGGATGTAGCAACATTTCACCGTACTTCATTGAGAAGCATAGCAAGCATCATCAGCCAATTTATAGGTGCACCCCTAATTTTGGTCAGTGTCTCTGCCTACCAACCACACCTTTTATGAGTCTTGTCCGAACTTTACATCCGGTTTCAGTTTTTTAATGGTCTGACTAGAACTCTTGAACAAATACCTCGTCGAAAATAACAAATGTTTTTGTTTCCTATGTAATCTATGTGTTGTTTATTTTGCTTGTAATATAAATAAACTATGTTTAAAGTACTTTGTTGTATTTTTATTAGCAGAGTTTATACCAGAAGTTAGGTGTTGACCAAGTTCTTAAAGGCCGAGTCCAAGTCGAGTCTGCCGGAGTCCAGAAAGTAATTAAATTGAAAAAAGATACAAAATTTGTATTGTAAATGGTTACTTTCTATTAATACTTTAACCTTTCAACCCATTTAACCAATGGCAATATAAAAATGTAAAAAAAAAACCCTATTGCATCTTGTCATTGCCATTGAACATTTTTATTCTATGTCAACTAGTTTCCTATCAAAACTAATTTCAAAGAAAAGAAAGGGATATAGAAGTATCTTCTTTTTACCAGATGTCTTGCAAATAAATTCTCTATGATTTTCACAAGCAAAACAAATTATTGCTGACTTTGAGGACATTGTGCTAGCCACGCATTGATGTGTGTGATGTGTTTGTCTGCAAGTATGATGCGACTGGCTGCTGCCTGCCAGTGTGTTGCAGTAAAAAAACAGGAGGGGAGACGGTCCCGTACACACTGCATATTAATTGTCACTTCAGCTTAATCCTGTTATGTACACTAGAGGTCTTCACGGGTCCACTTAGATCCGAAAACCCGAGGTCCGACCCGAGACCCGATCGGGTTCGGGTCTAAAAGTTTCACATGTGCCTCGGACACGGGTCGGGTACAATAATAGCGGCATCGGGTCTCGGGTAATTTAAAAATGAATGTGTTTTTTCTGAACGGACCCGAGAAGACCCGAACTCTCTCGCCTGTGTGCGTCAATGTCCTTTTCAAACCTCTCATCTGTTTGCCAAGAGCGCTTGCGACATTGTGTGGTTGTCGGAAGGTTCATTTTCGTTGAGACAAACATGTCAGTCAATTATAAATGTACATTTTAGCGGTTACGTTGGTGTCGTCGTCAGATAACAAAGTAAAACGAATGGAGCAGCTCGCCAAATTGGTTGCAAGGCCACCGGAGTTTCTTTCTGTCTGACTGCTGCGCGTGGGTCTGCAGAATGCACACACGTCAGTGCCGTTTAAATTCGGTTCCAGTCGGGTTAAAAATAAATTTTCACTAGTTCGGGTCGGACTCGGGTCTAATTTTCTCGGGTTTGTCTCGGGTCGGGTCTTTCTTTAAAATTTTTGTATTTATGCACGTCGGGTTCGGGTATGAAGTGATTCGGGTCATTTCGGGTCGGGTACATTTCTTTGGACCCGAGAAGACCTGTACACACACACACACACACTTCAGTAATTTACAGTATTTTTGTACAAAAAAGCTGAGAACCTGGCAACACTGCAAGATCGCGCGCTGTAAAGCAGTCTCACAAAAGAAGCATACAGTACAAAACGGCCGGACAGAGGTTCATTGCAAAACACAATGCTGTTAAATTATTTTGGTCAAAGCTGTGAGTGATAAGCACGCGAGACGGCAGAACGTTGCTATGGTTATTTCTGTGTCAATCATCACATTTTCGGGAGTGAGTCTTGTTCCGTACAGACATGAAACGAACATTTAGGGGATTCACTCCCGCATTTAAATGCGGTTGTCACTCTCGAAAGTTTGCAGTGTGTACGAGACGAGACATTAATTATTTTCTCATCTCAAGTTCATGCTGTTTTTAATGTTGCACATGACGTGGACTCGACTGTACTCGGGATATTTTCCGAGTCCAAAATGTCCAAGTCCGTGTCAAGTCCGAGTACAAATTCACCCGAGTGCGTGACAAGTCCGAGTTCATTCAAAATTGGAGTTCAAAGTTCGAGTACCCCAACTCTACCGACTGGACAAGTTAAATTTCAAACAATGTTACTTAACGTTATGCGCCATTAACGACAGCAGAACACGCAGTGCAAACACAGAGCAGAATATTGAACAGAGCGCGCAGCGCACCGACACACTCACACAAACACGTTAACACCTTGCTTACCTTGTTAACACCAACCGCAGTCCGTATTTTTTCTCTTCTAAAGTTCGGTAAAAACACATAATGGGCTTAAAATCTTGTTTAAGAATCTGTTTTATAATGAGAATCTCTCTTTCAGCGTGCCTATGTGTGTGTGCGCCGCGCAACAGCCGATTTGAATCTGACAGAGTTCGTCACTGTACATTAAAAAATCCCACACAAACATTACACCGTAAATGCTAGGATTAAGATTGATTTTATATATAACAGATAATCTGGATACATTTACCCTAATACGTTTTTTAAAACATGGTAATGTTTTAATGTTTTGATTTAGTGTTTTAATGTCAGACAATCATTGAAATGTGGGAAAAATAAAGAGAAAGGCAGCTGATAAAGCATCCTTCTTCAGAAAGAGTAGCAAGAAGCAGCCAAATGAATCTTAGTAAAATACATTTCAGTGGCCTACAAAATTCACGTGATTTTCTGGTCTCTATAGTTTTTTCAGCAATGGGAGATATAAATTCTGGTTTCAAAGTAAATTTCAAAAGTTTTATTTGATTAAATAGTTAAAAAAAAACTTGAGGTTGAATCATGACTATAAATTGTATGTTAATCTCAATTCATTTTTAATTGAAATTAAAGTATTGTAGCAATTGTATGTTATACATCATTGTGATTAATGCACCTATAATACTTAAAAGTATTTTAAGGTCGGATGATAGAGATTTTATGTGCCACCCCAGAGTTACTGCTGGCCCCTGCCTGGCCACCCCTATGAAAAATCCCTGGCTCCGCCACTGATTAGCAAAACACAAAAAATAAATTATATTATAAATCGTTACCCGGACAAGTGAATTTTGTGCATGGACAAGTGAAACATAAATTTACTTGTCCAAAGGACAAGTTCCTCAAAAAGTTAATGTCAAGCCCTGTTCACTATCCTTCAGTAGAGAGTAGAGTTTTTATTGTCCTTGTATAAATGAAATAAGCTTACATCAAGCTGCATTTACAATAATTTTCATTAGCAAGTCATTAATGAACATTAGTTAATGCTTAACTGATCATTAGTTACAATATATTCATAGCTAGAAATATGAGATAATATATTTGTTGATGTTTACTAATTATGTTGGCTTGAGAAAGCCAACATACTGTTGTTGCACTTAAACTTATTAGTGGTGCTTGCATTTATGCAAGGCATCACTATTATTATTCCCCATACTTATTAGTGGTGCTTGCATTTATGCAAAGCATCACTATTATTATTGCTCATACTTATTATTATATCTTATTATTCTTATGTCTGCACACTTTTTCGGCGCGTAACTCGTCCCGCACGGTTTGCCACAGTCCCATGAAAGAGGGCTCAAATCGACCGGATTATTAAGGAGAGGTGTGCTATGACTTTTATAAGCGATCGGGTGCAGGATTTTCAAAAGGGGGGCGAAAAACCACCCGAAAAATCCCATTGACTTAACATTGGGCCGAACTTTGACGGGTCATAGCTCCGCTTGAGGATTTTGTAGAAACATGTAGGTTACAACATTTGAAGAGGGTGATAGACTCTGTAAGAACATACATCACATTGGGGTGTAAGCTGTACCCCTGGGGTGTAAGAGGCACCCGAAAATTCCCATTGACTTATAATGGGGCAGGAAACATGCCCATATAAGGGAATAAAAAAGTTCCAGATGGGATATCTTCGCTTTACAATATCGTAGAGACATGGGGGTGGGCTCATTTTACTCAGACATCCAATCAATTTACCAGGATAGTCCCAGAGCTATTAAGCCACGCCCCTAGCAACCACTTTTAAGCACCCTAGCAACATAAAATTCAAACAGTTATATCTTGACATCAGAACATCGTAGAATCATGGGGGTTGGACCGTTTTACTCATGACTCGGAGGGTAATCACTGGCCGCATCATTGGCCACGCCCAAGCTACGCCCCTAGCAACCAAATTGGAGCACCCTAGCAACCGAATAAACAAATCCTTATTTCTCCGCATCAGAACATCGTAGAGACACGGGGGTTGGAACATTTTACTTGTGACTCAGAGCGTAATAACTTGCGACATCATTGGCCACTCCCACGCCACGCCCCTAGCAACCAAATTGGAGCACCCTAGCAACCGAATAAACAAATCCTTATTTCTCCGCATCAGAACATCGTAGAGACACGGGGGTTGGACCATTTTACTTGTGACTCAGAGCGTAATAACTTGCGACATCATTGGCCACTCTCAAGCCACGCCCCTAGCAACCAAATATGAGCACCCTAGCAACCGAATAAACAAAGCCTTATATCTCTGCATCAGAACATCATAGAATCACGGGGGTTGGACCGTTTTACTCGTGACTCGGAGGGTAATCACTGGCCGCATCATTGGCCACTCCCAAGCCACGCCCCTAGCAACCAAATTGGAGCACCCTAGCAACCGAATAAACAAATCCTTATTTCTCCGCATCAGAACATCGTAGAGACACGGGGGTTGGACCATTTTACTTGTGACTCAGAGCGTAATAACTTGCGCCATCATTGGCCACTCCCAAGCCACGCCCCTAGCAACCAAATATAGTACCCTAGCAACAGAGTAAACAAAGCCTTATATCTCCGCATCAGAACATCGTAGAGACACGGGGTTTGGACCGTTTGACTCGTGACTCGGAGGGTAATCACTAGTGGATGCCATTTTTTTCCCTAGCAACCAAATACAGTACCCTAGCAACAGAGTAAACAAAGCCTTATATCTCCGCATCAGAACATCGTAGAGACACGGGGGTTGGACCATTTTACTTGTGACTCGGCATGTAATCACTAGTGGGTGCCATTTTTTTCCCTAGCAACCAAATACAGTACCCTAGCAACAGAGTAAACAAAGCCTTATATCTCCACATCAGAACATCATAGAGACACAGGGTTTGGACCGTTTGACTCGTGACTCGGAGGGTAATCACTAGTGGTTGCCATTTTTTCCCCTAGCAACCAAATACAGTACCCTAGCAACAGAGTAAACAAATCCTTATATCTCTGCTTCAGAACATCGTAGAGACACGGGGGTTGGACCATTTTACTTTTGGCTTGGAGTATAATCATAAATTGTCCCCTGAAATTTGCCATGGCAAGCACCACTCACATTTTCTTCAGGAAATGTACCTATCTAGTTATTATTATTATTCTTCTTTTTCTGGACACTTTTTTCGCGCGTAACTCGTCCCGCACGCTTTGTCGTAGACCCATAAATTAGGGCTCAAATCGACCGGCTTATTGAGGAGAGGTGTGCTATGACTTTTATAAGTGATCGGGTGCAGGATTTCCGAAAGGGGGGCGAAAAACCACCCAAAAAATCCCATTGACTTAACATTGCGCCCAACTTTGACGAGTCATAGCTCCGCTCGAGGATTTTGTAGAAACATGTGGGTTACAACATTTGAAGAGGGTGGTAGGCTCTGTAAGAACATGGATCACAATGGGGTGTAAGTTGTACCCCTGGGGTGTAAGAGGTGCCCAAAAGTGCCCCAATGAAAAGTCAATGGGGCAAAATCCCATAGACTTAACATTGCAAAAATGTTGACGGGTCATAGGTCCGAGCCAGGATTTCATAGAAACATGTGGGTTACTAAATTTGAAGAGGGTGCTAGACTCTGTCAGGACGTCCCCCACAATGGGGTGTAAGGTTACCATAGCAACCATTTTGGGCACCCTAGCAACCTATACCATAGACTGCCATTATAAAATGCCCGGATGGATATCTTTGCACCACAGTGTCATAGAGACATGGGGGTGGGCTCATTTTACTCAGGCATCCAATCAGTCTCTCAGGATCCTTACAGACTTACTAAGCCACGCCCCTAGCAACCACTTTTGAGCACCCTAGCAACATAAAATACAAACAGTTATATCTCGGCATCAGAACATCGTAGAGACACGGGGGTTGGACCGTTTTACTTGTGACTAGGGGTGTAACAATTGGGCACATCATTGGCCACTCCCAAGCCACGCCCCTAGCAACCAAATTTGAGCACCCTAGCAACCGAATAAACAAAGCCTTATATCTCCGCATCAGAACATCGTAGAGACACGGGGTTTGGACCGTTTTACTTGTGACTCGGAGTGTAATCACTGGGCACATCATTGGCCACTCCCAAGCCACGCCCCTAGCAACCAAATACAGTACCCTAGCAACAGAGTAAACAAAGCCTTATATCTCCGCATCAGAACATCGTAGAGACACGGGGGTTGGACCGTTTTACTTGTGACTCGGAGTGTAATCACTGGGCACATAATTGGCCACTCCCAAGCCACGCCCCTAGCAACCAAATACAGTACCCTAGCAACAGAGTAAACAAAGCCTTATATCTCCGCATCAGAACATCGTAGAGACACGGGGGTTGGACCGTTTTACTTGTGACTCGGAGTGTAATCACTGGGCACATCATTGGCCACTCCCAAGCCACGCCCCTAGCAACCAAATACAGTACCCTAGCAACAGAGTAAACAAAGCCTTATATCTCCACATCAGAACATCGTAGAGACATGGGGGTTGGACCGTTTGACTCATGACTCGGAGGGTAATCACTAGTGGATGCCATTTTTTTCCCTAGCAACCAAATACAGTACCCTAGCAACAGAGTAAACAAAGCCTTATATCTCCGCATCAGAACATCGTAGAGACACGGGGGTTGGACCGTTTGACTTGTGTCTTAGAGTGTAATCACCAGTGGATGCCAATTTTTTCCCTAGCAACCAAATACAGTACCCTAGCAACAGTGTAAACAAAGCCTTATATCTCAGCATCAGAACATCGTAGAGAGACGGGGGTTGGACCGTTTTACTCGTGACTCGGCATGTAATCACTAGTGGATGCCAATTTTTTCCCTAGCAACCAAATACAGTACCCTAGCAACAGTGTAAACAAAGCCTTATATCTCCGCATCAGAACATCGTAGAGAGACGGGGGTTGGACCGTTTTACTCGTGACTCGGCATGTAATCACTAGTGGATGCCAATTTTTTCCCTAGCAACCAAATACAGTACCCTAGCAACAGTGTAAACAAAGCCTTATATCTCCGCATCAGAACATCGTAGAGACACGGGGGTTGGACCGTTTGACTTGTGACTTAGAGTGTAATCACCAGTGGATGCCAATTTTTTCCCTAGCAACCAAATACAGTACCCTAGCAACAGTGTAAACAAAGCCTTATATCTCCGCATCAGAACATCGTAGAGACACGGGGGTTGGACCGTTTGACTTGTGACTTAGAGTGTAATCACCAGTGGATGCCAAATTTTTCCATAGCAACCAAATACAGTACCCTAGCAACCGCATAAACAAAGCCTTATATCTCTGCATCAAAACCTCATAGAGACACGGGGAATGAAACGTTTTACTTTTGGGTTGGAGTATTATCATATATTGTCCCGAGAATTTTGCCACGGCAAGCACCACTTCACATTTTCTTCAGGAAATGTACCTATCTAGTTATTATTATTATATCTTATTCTTATGTCTGCACATTTTTCGGCGCGTAACTCGTCCCGCACGGTTTGCCACAGTCCCATGAAAGAGGGCTCAAATCGACCAGATTATTAAGGAGAGGTGTGCTATGACTTTTATAAGCGATCGGGTGAAGGATTTTCGAAAGGGGGGCGAAAAACCACCCGAAAAATCCCATTGACTTAACATTGGGCCAAACTTTGACGGGTCATAGCTCCGCTTGAGGATTTTGTAGAAACATGTAGGTTACAACATTTGAAGAGGGTGATAGACTCTGTAAGAACATACATCACATAGGGGTGTAAGCTGTACCCCTGGGGTGTAAGAGGCACCCGAAAATGCCCATTGACTTATAATGGGGCAGGAAACATGCCCATATAAGGGAATAAAAAAGTTCCAGATGGGATATCTTTGCTTTACAATGTCGTAGAGACACGGGGGTTGGACCGTTTTACTCATGACTCAGAGTGTAATCATTATGGGATGCCAATTTTTTCCCTAGCAACCAAATACAGTACCCTAGCAACAGAGTAAACAAAGCCTTATATCTCCGCACCAGAACATCGTAGAGACACGGGGGTTGGACCTTTTGACTTGTGACTCGGAGTGTAATCATTATGGGATGCCATTTTTTTCCCTAGCAACCAAATACAGTACCCTAGCAACAGAGTAAACAAAGCCTTATATCTCCGCACCAGAACATCGTAGAGACACGGGGGTTGGACCGTTTGACTAGTGACTCAGAGTGTAATCATTATGGGATGCCAATTTTTTCCCTAGCAACCAAATACAGTACCCTAGCAACAGAGTAAACAAAGCCTTATATCTCCGCATCAGAACATCGTAGAGACACGGGGGTTGGACCGTTTGACTCGTGACTCGGAGTGTAATCATTATGGGATGCCAATTTTTTCCCTAGCAACCAAATACAGTACCCTAGCAACAGAGTAAACAAAGCCTTATATCTCAGCACCAGAACATCGTAGAGACACGGGGGTTGGACCGTTTGACTAGTGACTCAGAGTGTAATCATTATGGGATGCCAATTTTTTCCCTAGCAACCAAATACAGTACCCTAGCAACAGAGTAAACAAAGCCTTATATCTCCACATCAGAACATCGTAGAGACACGGGGGTTGGACCTTTTGACTTGTGACTCGGAGTGTAATCATTATGGGATGCCATTTTTTTCCCTAGCAACCAAATACAGTACCCTAGCAACAGAGTAAACAAAGCCTTATATCTCCGCACCAGAACATCGTAGAGACACGGGGGTTGGACCGTTTGACTAGTGACTCAGAGTGTAATCATTATGGGATGCCAATTTTTTCCCTAGCAACCAAATACAGTACCCTAGCAACAGAGTAAACAAAGCCTTATATCTCCGCACCAGAACATCGTAGAGACACGGGGGTTGGACCTTTTGACTTGTGACTCGGAGTGTAATCATTATGGGATGCCATTTTTTTCCCTAGCAACCAAATACAGTACCCTAGCAACAGAGTAAACAAAGCCTTATATCTCCGCACCAGAACATCGTAGAGACACGGGGGTTGGACCGTTTGACTAGTGACTCAGAGTGTAATCATTATGGGATGCCAATTTTTTCCCTAGCAACCAAATACAGTACCCTAGCAACAGAGTAAACAAAGCCTTATATCTCCGCATCAGAACATCGTAGAGACACGGGGGTTGGACCGTTTGACTCGTGACTCGGAGTGTAATCATTATGGGATGCCAATTTTTTCCCTAGCAACCAAATACAGTACCCTAGCAACAGAGTAAACAAAGCCTTATATCTCAGCACCAGAACATCGTAGAGACACGGGGGTTGGACCGTTTGACTAGTGACTCAGAGTGTAATCATTATGGGATGCCAATTTTTTCCCTAGCAACCAAATACAGTACCCTAGCAACAGAGTAAACAAAGCCTTATATCTCCACATCAGAACATCGTAGAGACACGGGGGTTGGACCGTTTGACTAGTGACTCAGAGTGTAATCATTATGGGATGCCAATTTTTTCCCTAGCAACCAAATACAGTACCCTAGCAACAGAGTAAACAAAGCCTTATATCTCCGCATCAGAACATCGTAGAGACACGGGGGTTGGACCGTTTGACTCGTGACTCGGAGTGTAATCATTATGGGATGCCAATTTTTTCCCTAGCAACCAAATACAGTACCCTAGCAACAGAGTAAACAAAGCCTTATATCTCAGCACCAGAACATCGTAGAGACACGGGGGTTGGACCGTTTGACTAGTGACTCAGAGTGTAATCATTATGGGATGCCAATTTTTTCCCTAGCAACCAAATACAGTACCCTAGCAACAGAGTAAACAAAGCCTTATATCTCCACATCAGAACATCGTAGAGACACGGGGGTTGGACCTTTTGACTTGTGACTCGGAGTGTAATCATTATGGGATGCCATTTTTTTCCCTAGCAACCAAATACAGTACCCTAGCAACAGAGTAAACAAAGCCTTATATCTCCGCACCAGAACATCGTAGAGACACGGGGGTTGGACCGTTTGACTAGTGACTCAGAGTGTAATCATTATGGGATGCCAATTTTTTCCCTAGCAACCAAATACAGTACCCTAGCAACAGAGTAAACAAAGCCTTATATCTCCGCACCAGAACATCGTAGAGACACGGGGGTTGGACCTTTTGACTTGTGACTCGGAGTGTAATCATTATGGGATGCCATTTTTTTCCCTAGCAACCAAATACAGTACCCTAGCAACAGAGTAAACAAAGCCTTATATCTCCGCACCAGAACATCGTAGAGACACGGGGGTTGGACCGTTTGACTAGTGACTCAGAGTGTAATCATTATGGGATGCCAATTTTTTCCCTAGCAACCAAATACAGTACCCTAGCAACAGAGTAAACAAAGCCTTATATCTCCGCATCAGAACATCGTAGAGACACGGGGGTTGGACCGTTTGACTCGTGACTCGGAGTGTAATCATTATGGGATGCCAATTTTTTCCCTAGCAACCAAATACAGTACCCTAGCAACAGAGTAAACAAAGCCTTATATCTCAGCACCAGAACATCGTAGAGACACGGGGGTTGGACCGTTTGACTAGTGACTCAGAGTGTAATCATTATGGGATGCCAATTTTTTCCCTAGCAACCAAATACAGTACCCTAGCAACAGAGTAAACAAAGCCTTATATCTCCACATCAGAACATCGTAGAGACACGGGGGTTGGACCTTTTGACTTGTGACTCGGAGTGTAATCATTATGGGATTCCATTTTTTTCCCTAGCAACCAAATACAGTACCCTAGCAACAGAGTAAACAAAGCCTTATATCTCCGCACCAGAACATCGTAGAGACACGGGGGTTGGACCGTTTGACTAGTGACTCAGAGTGTAATCATTATGGGATGCCAATTTTTTCCCTAGCAACCAAATACAGTACCCTAGCAACAGAGTAAACAAAGCCTTATATCTCCGCACCAGAACATCGTAGAGACACGGGGGTTGGACCTTTTGACTTGTGACTCGGAGTGTAATCATTATGGGATGCCATTTTTTTCCCTAGCAACCAAATACAGTACCCTAGCAACAGAGTAAACAAAGCCTTATATCTCCGCACCAGAACATCGTAGAGACACGGGGGTTGGACCTTTTGACTAGTGACTCAGAGTGTAATCATTATGGGATGCCAATTTTTTCCCTAGCAACCAAATACAGTACCCTAGCAACAGAGTAAACAAAGCCTTATATCTCCGCATCAGAACATCGTAGAGACACGGGGGTTGGACCGTTTGACTCGTGACTCGGAGTGTAATCATTATGGGATGCCAATTTTTTCCCTAGCAACCAAATACAGTACCCTAGCAACAGAGTAAACAAAGCCTTATATCTCAGCACCAGAACATCGTAGAGACACGGGGGTTGGACCGTTTGACTAGTGACTCAGAGTGTAATCATTATGGGATGCCAATTTTTTCCCTAGCAACCAAATACAGTACCCTAGCAACAGAGTAAACAAAGCCTTATATCTCCGCATCAGAACATCGTAGAGACACGGGGGTTGGACCTTTTGACTTGTGACTCGGAGTGTAATCATTATGGGATGCCATTTTTTTCCCTAGCAACCAAATACAGTACCCTAGCAACAGAGTAAACAAAGCCTTATATCTCCGCACCAGAACATCGTAGAGACACGGGGGTTGGACCGTTTGACTAGTGACTCAGAGTGTAATCATTATGGGATGCCAATTTTTTCCCTAGCAACCAAATACAGTACCCTAGCAACAGAGTAAACAAAGCCTTATATCTCCGCACCAGAACATCGTAGAGACACGGGGGTTGGACCTTTTGACTTGTGACTCGGAGTGTAATCATTATGGGATGCCATTTTTTTCCCTAGCAACCAAATACAGTACCCTAGCAACAGAGTAAACAAAGCCTTATATCTCCGCACCAGAACATCGTAGAGACACGGGGGTTGGACCGTTTGACTAGTGACTCAGAGTGTAATCATTATGGGATGCCAATTTTTTCCCTAGCAACCAAATACAGTACCCTAGCAACAGAGTAAACAAAGCCTTATATCTCCGCATCAGAACATCGTAGAGACACGGGGGTTGGACCGTTTGACTCGTGACTCGGAGTGTAATCATTATGGGATGCCAATTTTTTCCCTAGCAACCAAATACAGTACCCTAGCAACAGAGTAAACAAAGCCTTATATCTCCGCACCAGAACATCGTAGAGACACGGGGGTTGGACCGTTTGACTAGTGACTCAGAGTGTAATCATTATGGGATGCCAATTTTTTCCCTAGCAACCAAATACAGTACCCTAGCAACAGAGTAAACAAAGCCTTATATCTCCGCACCAGAACATCGTAGAGACACGGGGGTTGGACCGTTTGACTAGTGACTCAGAGTGTAATCATTATGGGATGCCAATTTTTTCCCTAGCAACCAAATACAGTACCCTAGCAACAGAGTAAAAAAGCCTTATATCTCCGCACCAGAACATCGTAGAGACACGGGGGTTGGACCGTTTGACTTGTGACTTAGAGTGTAATCACCAGTGGATGCCAATTTTTTCCCTAGCAACCAAATACAGTACCCTAGCAACAGTGTAAACAAAGCCTTATATCTCCGCATCAGAACATCGTAGAGACACGGGGGTTGGACCGTTTTACCCGTGACTTGGCATGTAATCACTAGTGGATGCCAATTTTTTCCCTAGCAACCAAATACAGTACCCTAGCAACAGTGTAAACAAAGCCTTATAACTCAGCATCAGAACATCGTAGAGACACGGGGGTTGGACCGTTTTACTCGTGACTCGGCATGTAATCACTAGTGGATGCCAATTTTTTTCCCTAGCAACCAAATACAGTACCCTAGCAACAGTGTAAACAAAGCCTTATATCTCTGCATCAGAACATCGTAGAGACACGGGGGTTGGACCGTTTTACTCGTGACTCGGCATGTAATCACTAGTGGATGCCAATTTTTTCCCTAGCAACCAAATACAGTACCCTAGCAACAGTGTAAACAAACCCTTATATCTCCGCATCAGAACATCGTAGAGACACGGGGGTTGGACCGTTTGACTTGTGACTTAGAGTGTAATCACCAGTGGATGCCAATTTTTTCCCTAGCAACCAAATACAGTACCCTAGCAACAGTGTAAACAAAGCCTTATATCTCCGCATCAGAACATCGTAGAGACACGGGGGTTGGACCGTTTAACTCGTGACTCTGAATGTAATCACTAGTGGATAGTGGGTTGGAACGTTTTACTTTTGGGTTGGAGTATAATCATATATTGTCCCGAGAATTTTGCCACGGCAAGCACCACTTCACATTTTCTTCAGGAAATGTACCTATCTAGTTATTATTATGTTGGCTTGACAAAGCCAACATACTGTTCTTCGATCTAAGCTTATTATTATTATTATTATTCTTCTTCTGTTCATACTTTTTACCAATTGTAACTCCTCCTAGAGCTTTCAAGCTACACCCAAAAAACTTTACAAAACTTTTAAGACTGGTCCGTAGATGGGTGCTATGACTTTTCTAACTGATGGGACCTACCGAATTCCTAAACGGGGCGCTCAAACACCCCAAATTTTCCATTGACTTAACATTGCGACAAACTTTGACGGGTCATAGCTGCAAGCGAGAAATTTGTAGAAACTTGTGGGTTACCACATTTGAAGAGGCTGGCAGACTGTGTAAGAACATACATCACATTGGGGTGTAAGTTTCACCCCTGGGGCGTAAGGACCACCCAAATTTCCCCATTGACTTATAATGGGGGAGGGAACATGCCCATATAAGGGAATAAAAGCGTCCCAGATGGAATATCTTCACTTTAGAGTGTCGTAGAGACATGGGGGTGGGCTCAATTTAGTCAGGCATCCAATCAGTCTCTCAGGATCGCCCCATAGCTATTAAGCCACGCCCCTAGCAACCATTTTTGGGCACCCTAGCAACATATCCCATAGACTGCCATTATAAAATGCCCAGATGGATATCTTTGCAGCACAGTGTCACAGAGACATGGGGGTGGGCTCATTTTACTCAGGCATCCAATCAGTCTCGGAGGATTCTTATTGAGGTATTAAGCCACGCCCCTAGCAACGAAATATGAGCACCCTAGCAACATAATAAACAAAGCCTTATATCTCTGGATCCGAACATCATAGAGACATGGGGGTTGGGTCTTTTGGTCATGTTAGCCTTATGCTAGCTCTATGCTAAGTCATACTAGCTTCATGCTAGTTTCGTGCTAGCTTTATGCTAATTTCATAATAAATCTTGCTTACTTCATGCTAATCATGTTAGCATCATGCTAGCTTCATACTAATTCATGTTAGCATCATGCTAACTTCATGTTAATTCATGTTAGCATCATGTTAGCTTCATGCTAATTCATGTTAGCTTCGTGCTAGCTTCATGCTAATTCATGTTAGCTTCGTGCTAGCTTCATGCTAATTCATGTTAGCATCGTGCTAGCTTCATGCTAATTCATGTTAGCATCGTGCTAGCTTCATGCTAATTCATGTTAGCATCGTGCTAGCTTCATGCTAATTCATGTTAGCATCGTGCTAGCTTCATGCTAATTCATGTTAGCATCGTGCTAGCTTCATGCTAATTCATGTTAGCATCGTGCTAGCTTCATGCTAATTCATGTTAGCATCGTGCTAGCTTCATGCTAATTCATGTTAACATCGTGCTAACTTCATGCTAATTCATGTTAGCATCGTGCTAGCTTCATGCTAATTCATGTTAGCATCGTGCTAGCTTCATGCTAATTCATGTTAGCATCGTGCTAGCTTCATGCTAATTCATGTTAGCGTCGTGCTAGCTTCATGCTAATTCATGTTAGCATCGTGCTAGCTTCATGCTAATTCATGTTAGCGTCGTGCTAGCTTCATGCTAATTCATGTTAACGTCGTGCTAGCTTCATGCTAATTCATGTTAGCGTCGTGCTAGCTTCATGCTAATTCATGTTAGCATCATGTTAGCTTCCTGCTAATCATGCTAGCATCATGCTAGCTTCATGCTAATCATGCTAGCATCATGCTAGCATCATGCTAGCTTCATGCTAATTCATGTTAACATCATGCTAGCTTCATGTTAATTCATGTTAGCATCATGCTAGCTTCATGCTAATTCATGTTAGCATCGTGCTAGCTTCATGCTAATTCATGTTAGCATCGTGCTAGCTTCATGCTAATTTATGTTAACATCGTGCTAGCTTCATGCTAATTCATGTAAGCATCATGCTAGCTTCATGCTAATTCATGTTAACATCATGCTAGCTTCATGCTAATTCATGCTAGCTTCATGCTAATTCATATTAGCACAATGCTAATTCATGTTAGCATCATGCTAGCTTCATGCTAATTCATGTTAGCATCATGCTAGCTTCATGCTAATTTATGTTAGCATCATGCTAGCTTCATGCTAATTCATGTTAGCATCATGCTAGCTTCATGCTAATTCATGTTAGCATCATGTTAGCTTCATGCTAATTCATGTTAGCATCATGCTAGCTTCATGCTAATTCATGTTAGCATCATGCTAGCTTCATGCTAATTCATGTTAGCATCATGCTAGCTTCATGCTAATTCATGTAAGCATCATGCTAGCTTCATGCTATTTCATGTTAGCACAATGCTAATTCATGTTAGCATCATGCTAACTTCATGCTAATTCATGTTAGCATCATGCTAGCTTCATGCTAATTCATGTTAGCATCATGCTAGCTTCATTATAATTCATGTTAGCATCATGCTAGATTCATGCTAATTCATGTTAGCTTCATGCTAATTCATGTTAGCATCATGCTAGCTTCATGCTAATTCATGTTAGCATCATGTTAGCTTCATGCTAATTCATGTTAGCATAATGCTAGCTTCATGCTAATTCATGTTAGCATCATGCTAGCTTCATGCTAATTCATGTTAGCATCATGCTAGCTTCATGCTAATTCATGTTAGCATCATGCTAGCTTCATGCTAATTCATGTTAGCATCATGCTAACTTAGTGCTAAACATGCTAACATGGTAACTTTTGGTATCATGTTTACGGAAAGTTATAATACTAAACTAAACTTGTTTTAAATTTCTCTCAATCTGTTTTAAACGTTCAGGCTAGGCTTTGTCAAGCCAACATAAAGTTTGTCTTCAAACTTTTCTATCTAGTTATTATATCTTATTCTTATGTCTGCACACTTTTTCGGCGCGTAACTCGTCCCGCACGGTTTGCCACAGTCCCATGAAAGAGGGCTCAAATCGACCGGATTATTAAGGAGAGGTGTGCTATGACTTTTATAAGCGATCGGGTGCAGGATTTTCGAAAGGGGGGCGAAAAACCAACCGAAAAATCTCATTGACTTAACATTGGGCCGAACTTTGACGGGTCATAGCTCCGTTTGAGGATTTTGTAGAAACATGTAGGTTACAACATTTGAAGAGGGTGATAGACTCTGTAAGAACATACATCACATTGGGGTGTAAGCTGCACCCCTGGGGTGTAAGAGGCACCCGAAAATTCCCATTGACTTATAATGGGGCAGGAAACATGCCCATATAAGGGAATAAAAAAGTTCCAGATGGGATATCTTCGCTTTACAATGTCGTAGAGACATGGGGGTGGGCTCATTTTACTCAGACATCCAATCAATTTATCAGGATAGTCCCAGAGCTATTAAGCCACGCCCCTAGCAACCACTTTTAAGCACCCTAGCAACATAAAATTCAAACAGTTATATCTCGACATCAGAACATCGTGGAATCATGGGGGTTGGACCGTTTTACTCATGACTCGGAGGGTAATCACTGGCCGCATCAATGGCCACTCCCAAGCCACGCCCCTAGCAACCAAATTGGAGCACCCTAGCAACCGAATAAACAAATCCTTATTTCTCCGCATCAGAACATCGTAGAGACAGTGGGGTTGGACCATTTTACTTGTGACTCAGAGCGTAATAACTTGCGACATCATTGGCCACTCCCAAGCCACGCCCCTAGCAACCAAATATGAGCACCCTAGCAACCGAATAAACAAAGCCTTATATCTCTGCATCAGAACATCATAGAATCACGGGGGTTGGACCGTTTTACTCGTGACTCGGAGGGTAATCACTGGCCGCATCATTGGCCACTCCCAAGCCACGCCCCTAGCAACCAAATTGGAGCACTCTAGCAACCGAATAAACAAATCCTTATTTCTCTGCATCAGAACATCGTAGAGACACAGGGTTTGGACCGTTTTACTTGTGACTCGGAGTGTAATCACTGGGCACATCATTGGCCACTCCCAAGCCACGCCCCTAGCAACCAAATACAGTACCCTAGCAACAGAGTAAACAAAGCCTTATATCTCCGCATCAGAACATCGTAGAGACACGGGGGTTGGACCGTTTTACTTGTGACTCGGAGTGTAATCACTGGGCACATAATTGGCCACTCCCAAGCCACGCCCCTAGCAACCAAATACAGTACCCTAGAAACAGAGTAAACAAAGCCTTATATCTTCGCATCAGAACATCGTAGAGACACGGGGGTTGGACCGTTTTACTTGTGACTCGGAGTGTAATCACTGGGCACATCATTGGCCACTCCCAAGCCACGCCCCTAGCAACCAAATACAGTACCCTAGCAACAGAGTAAACAAAGCCTTATATCTCCACATCAGAACATTGTAGAGACATGGGGGTTGGACCGTTTGACTCATGACTCGGAGGGTAATCACTAGTGGATGCCATTTTTTCCCCTAGCAACCAAATACAGTACCCTAGCAACAGAGTAAACAAAGCCTTATATCTCCGCATCAGAACATCGTAGAGACACGGGGGTTGGACCGTTTGACTCGTGACTCGGAGGGTAATCACTAGTGGATGCCATTTTTTTCCCTAGCAACCAAATACAGTACCCTAGCAACAGAGTAAACAAAGCCTTATATCTCCGCATCAGAACATCGTAGAGACACGGGGGTTGGACCGTTTGACTCGTGACTCGGAGGGTAATCACTAGTGGATGCCATTTTTTCCCTAGCAACCAAATACAGTACCCTAGCAACAGAGTAAACAAACCCTTATATCTCCGCATCAGAACATCGTAGAGACACAGGGTTTGGACCGTTTGACTCGTGACTCGGAGTGTAATCACTAGTGGATGCCAATTTTCTCCCTAGCAACCAAATACATTACCCTAGCAACAGAGTAAACAAAGCCTTTTATCTCCACATCAGAACATCGTAGAGACACGGGGGTTTGACCGTTTGACTCGTGACTCGGAGTGTAATCACTAGTGGATGCCAATTTTCTCCCTAGCAACCAAATACAGTACCCTAGCAACCGAATAAACAAAGCCTTATATCTTCGCATCAGAATATCGTAGAGACATGTGGGTTGAATTGTTTTACTTTTGGCTTGGAGTATAATCATATATTGTCCCCCGAAATTTGCCACGGCAAGCACCACTTCACATTTTCTTCAGGAAATGTACCTATCTAGTTAGTGGTGCTTGCATTTATGCAAAGCATCACTATTATTATTGCTCATACTTATTATATCTTATTATTCTTATGTCTGCACACTTTTTCGGCGCGTAACTCGTCCCGCACGGTTTGCCACAGTCCCATGAAAGAGGGCTCAAATCGACCGGATTATTAAGGAGAGGTGTGCTATGACTTTTATAAGCGATCGGGTGAAGGATTTTCGAAAGGGGGGCGAAAAACCACCCGAAAAATCCCATTGACTTAACATTGGGCCGAACTTTGACGGGTCATAGCTCCGCTTGAGGATTTTGTAGAAACATGTAGGTTACAACATTTGAAGAGGGTGATAGACTCTGTAAGAACATACATCACATAGGGGTGTAAGCTGTACCCCTGGGGTGTAAGAGGCACCCGAAAATGTCCATTGACTTATAATGGGGCAGGAAACATGCCCATATAAGGGAATAAAAAAGTTCCAGATGGGATATCTTCGCTTTACAATGTCGTAGAGACACGGGGGTTGGACCGTTTTACTCATGACTCAGAGTGTAATCATTATGGGATGCCAATTTTTTCCCTAGCAACCAAATACAGTACCCTAGCAACAGAGTAAACAAAGCCTTATATCTCCGCACCAGAACATCGTAGAGACACGGGGGTTGGACCTTTTGACTTGTGACTCGGAGTGTAATCATTATGGGATGCCAATTTTTTCCCTAGCAACCAAATACAGTACCCTAGCAACAGAGTAAACAAAGCCTTATATCTCCGCACCAGAACATCGTAGAGACACGGGGGTTGGACCTTTTGACTTGTGACTCGGAGTGTAATCATTATGGGATGCCAATTTTTTCCCTAGCAACCAAATACAGTACCCTAGCAACAGAGTAAACAAAGCCTTATATCTCCGCACCAGAACATCGTAGAGACACGGGGGTTGGACCGTTTTACTCATGACTCAGAGTGTAATCATTATGGGATGCCATTTTTTTCCCTAGCAACCAAATACAGTACCTTAGCAACAGAGTAAACAAAGCCTTATATCTCCGCACCAGAACATCGTAGAGACACGGGGGTTGGACCGTTTGACTAGTGACTCAGAGTGTAATCATTATGGGATGCCAATTTTTTCCCTAGCAACCAAATACAGTACCCTAGCAACAGAGTAAACAAAGCCTTATATCTCCGCATCAGAACATCGTAGAGACACGGGGGTTGGACCGTTTGACTCGTGACTCGGAGTGTAATCATTATGGGATGCCAATTTTTTCCCTAGCAACCAAATACAGTACCCTAGCAACAGAGTAAACAAAACCTTATATCTCCGCATCAGAACATCGTAGAGACACGGGGGTTGGACCGTTTGACTCGTGACTCAGAGTGTAATCATTATGGGATGCCAATTTTTTCCCTAGCAACCAAATACAGTACCCTAGCAACAGAGTAAACAAAGCCTTATATCTCCGCATCAGAACATCGTAGAGACACGGGGGTTGGACCGTTTGACTCGTGACTCAGAGTGTAATCATTATGGGATGCCAATTTTTTCCCTAGCAACCAAATACAGTACCCTAGCAACAGAGTAAACAAAGCCTTATATCTCCGCATCAGAACATCGTAGAGACACGGGGGTTGGACCGTTTGACTCGTGACTCAGACTGTAATCATTATGGGATGCCATTTTTTCCCTAGCAACCAAATACAGTACCCTAGCAACAGAGTAAACAAAGCCTTATATCTCCGCATCAGAACATCGTAGAGACACGGGGGTTGGACCGTTTGACTCGTGAATCAGAGTGTAATCACTAGTGGATGCCAATTTTTTCCCTAGCAACCAAATACAGTACCCTAGCAACAGTGTAAACAAAGCCTTATATCTCCGCATCAGAACATCGTAGAGACACGGGGGTTGGACCGTTTTACCCGTGAATCGGCATGTAATCACTAGTGGATGCCAATTTTTTCCCTAGCAACCAAATACAGTACCCTAGCAACAGTGTAAACAAAGCCTTATAACTCAGCATCAGAACATCGTAGAGACACGGGGGTTGGACCGTTTTACTCGTGACTCGGCATGTAATCACTAGTGGATGCCAATTTTTTCCCTAGCAACCAAATACAGTACCCTAGCAACAGTGTAAACAAACCCTTATATCTCCGCATCAGAACATCGTAGAGACACGGGGGTTGGACCGTTTGACTTGTGACTTAGAGTGTAATCACCAGTGGATACCAATTTTTTCCCTAGCAACCAAATACAGTACCCTAGCAACAGTGTAAACAAAGCCTTATATCTCCGCATCAGAACATCGTAGAGACACGGGGGTTGGACCGTTTTACCCGTGACTCGGCATGTAATCACTAGTGGATGCCAATTTTTTCCCTAGCAACCAAATGCAGTACCCTAGCAACAGTGTAAACAAAGCCTTATAACTCAGCATCAGAACATCGTAGAGACACGGGGGTTGGACCGTTTTACTCGTGACTCGGCATGTAATCACTAGTGGATGCCAATTTTTTTCCCTAGCAACCAAATACAGTACCCTAGCAACAGTGTAAACAAAGCCTTATATCTCTGCATCAGAACATCGTAGAGACACGGGGGTTGGACCGTTTTACTCGTGACTCGGCATGTAATCACTAGTGGATGCCAATTTTTTCCCTAGCAACCAAATACAGTACCCTAGCAACAGTGTAAACAAACCCTTATATCTCCGCATCAGAACATCGTAGAGACACGGGGGTTGGACCGTTTGACTTGTGACTCTGAGTGTAATCACTAGTGGATAGTGGGTTGGAACGTTTTACTTTTGGGTTGGAGTATAATCATATATTGTCCCGAGAATTTTGCCACGGCAAGCACCACTTCACATTTTCTTCAGGAAATGTACCTATCTATTATTATATTTATTATTAGTGGTGCTTGCATTTATGCAAAGCATCACTATTACTATTCCTCAAAGATATTATTATTATTATTATTCTTTTTCTGGACACTTTTTCGGCGCGTAACTCGTCTCGCACGGTTTGGCGTAGTGCCATGAAAGAGGGCTCAAATCGACCGGATTATTGAGGAGAGGTGTGCTATGACTTTTATAAGCGATCGGGTGCAGGATTTCCGAAAGGGGCGCGAAAAACCTCCCGAAAACGTCCCATTGACTTTACATTGCGTCGAACTTTGGCAGGTCATAGCTCCACTCTAGGATTTTGTAGAAACATGTGGGTTACAGCATTTGAAGAGGGTGGTAGGCTCTGTAAGAACATGGATCACATTGGGGTGTAAGTTGTACCCCTGGGGTGTAAGAGGTGTCCAAAAGTGCCCTAATGGAAAGTCAATGGGGCGAAAATCCCATAGACTAACATTGCCAAAAAAATTTGACAGGTCACAGGTCCAAGTGAGGATTTCATAGAAACATGTGGGTTACTAAAATTGAAGAGGGTGCTAGACTCTGTCAGGACGTACCCCACAATGGGGTGTAAGGTTACCATAGCAACCATTTTGGGCACCCTAGCAACCTATACCATTGACTGCCATTATAAAATGCCTAGATGGATATCTTCGCACCACAGTGTCATAGAGACATGGGGGTGGGCTCATTTTACTCAGGCATCCAATCAGTCTCTCAGGATCCTTACAGACTTACTAAGCCACGCCCCTAGCAACCACTTTTGAGCACCCTAGCAACATAAAATGCAAACAGTTATATCTCCGCATCAGAACATCTTAGAGACACGGGGGTTGGACCGTTTTACTTGTGACTAGGGGTGTAACAATTGGGCACATCATTGGCCACTCCCAAGCCACGCCCCTAGCAACCAAATTTGAGCACCCTAGCAACCGAATAAACAAAGCCTTATATCTCCGCATCAGAACATCGTAGAGACACAGGGTTTGGACCGTTTTACTTGTGACTCGGAGTGTAATCACTGGGCACATCATTGGCCACTCCCAAGCCACGCCCCTAGCAACCAAATACAGTACCCTAGCAACAGAGTAAACAAAGCCTTATATCTCCGCATCAGAACATCGTAGAGACACGGGGGTTGGACCGTTTGACTCATGACTCGGAGGGTAATCACTAGTGGATGCAATTTTTTTCCCTAGCAACCAAATACAGTACCCTAGCAACAGAGTAAACAAAGCCTTATATCTCCGCATCAGAACATCGTAGAGACACGGGGGTTGGACCGTTTGACTCGTGACTCGGAGGGTAATCACTAGTGGATGCCATTTTTTCCCTAGCAACCAAATACAGTACCCTAGCAACAGAGTAAACAAAGCCTTATATCTCCGCATCAGAACATCGTAGAGACACGGGGGTTGGATCGTTTGACTTTTGGCTTGGAGTATAATCATAAATTGTCCCACGAAACTTGCCACGGCAAGCACCACTCACATTTTCTTCAGGAAATGTACCTATCTAGTTATTATTATTCTTCTTTTTCTGGACACTTTTTCGGCGCGTAACTCGTCCCGCACGGTTTAACGTAGTCCCATGAAAGAGGGCTCAAATCGACCGGATTATTGAGGAGAGGTGTGCTATGACTTTTATAAGCGATCGGGTGCAGGATTTCTGAAAGGGGGGCGAAAAACCACCCGAAAAATCCCATTGACTTAACATTGTGCCCAACTTTGACGAGTCATAGCTCCGCTCGAGGATTTTATAGAAACATGTGGGTTACAACATTTGAAGAGGGTGGTAGGCTCTCTAAGAACATACATCATAATGGGGTGTAAGTTGTACCCCTGGGGTGTAAGAGGTGCCCAAAAATGCCTAATGAAAAGTCAATGGGGCAAAATCCCATAGACTTAACATTGCAAAAATTTTGACGGGTCATAGGTACGAGTGAGGATTCCTTAGAAACATGTGGGTTACTAAATTTGAAGAGGGTGGTAGGCTCTGTAAGAACATACATCACATTGGGGTGTAAGTTGTACCCCTGGGGTTTAAGAGGCACCCGAAAATTCCCATTGACTTATAATGGGGCAGGAAACATGCCCATATAAGGGAATAAAACAGTTCCAGATGGGATATCTTTGGTTTACAGTGTCGTAGAGATAAGTGGGTGGGCTCATTTTACTCGGGCATCCAATCAGTCTCTCAGGATCATCTCAGAGCTATTAAGCCACGCCCCTAGCAACCACTTTTGAGCACCCTAGCAACCTATCCCATAGACTGCCATTATAAAATGCCCAGATGGATATCTTTGCACCACAGTGTCATAGAGACATGGGGGTGGGCTCATTTTACTCAGGCATCCAATCAGTCGCTCAGGATCCTTACAGAGTTACTAAGCCACGCCCCTAGCAACCACTTTTGAGCACCCTAGCAACATAAAATACAAACAGTTATATCTCGGCATCAGAACATCGTAGAGACACGGGGGTTGGACCGTTTTACTTGTGACTAGGGGTGTATCAATTGGGCACATCATTGGCCACTCCCAAGCCACGCCCCTAGCAACCAAATTTGAGCACCCTAGCAACCGAATAAACAAAGCCTTATATCTCCGCATCAGAACATCGTAGAGACACGGGGTTTGGACCGTTTTACTTGTGACTCGGAGTGTAATCACTGGACACATAATTGGCCACTCCCAAGCCACGCCCCTAGCAACCAAATACAGTACCCTAGCAACAGAGTAAACAAAGCCTTATATCTCCGCATCAGAACATCGTAGAGACACGGGGGTTGGACCGTTTTACTTGTGACTCGGAGTGTAATCACTGGGCTCATCATTGGCCACTCCCAAGCCACGCCCCTAGCAACCAAATACAGTACCCTAGCAACAGAGTAAACAAAGCCTTATATCTCCGCATCAGAACATCGTAGAGACATGGGGGTTGGACCGTTTGACTCATGACTCGGAGGGTAATCACTAGTGGATGCCATTTTTTTCCCTAGCAACCAAATACAGTACCCTAGCAACAGAGTAAACAAAGCCTTATATCTCCGCATCAGAACATCGTAGAGACATGGGGTTTGGACCGTTTGACTCGTGACTCGGAGGGTAATCACTAGTGGATGCCATTTTTTTCCCTAGCAACCAAATACAGTACCCTAGCAACAGAGTAAACAAAGCCTTATATCTCCGCATCAGAACATCGTAGAGACACGGGGGTTGGACCGTTTGACTCGTGACTCGGAGGGTAATCACTAGTGGATGCCATTTTTTTCCCTAGCAACCAAATACAGTACCCTAGCAACAGAGTAAACAAAGCCTTATATCTCCGCATCAGAACATCGTAGAGACACGGGGTTTGGACCGTTTGACTCGTGACTCGGAGGGTAATCACTAATGGATGCCATTTTTTCCCCTAGCAACCAAATACAGTACCCTAGCAACAGAGTAAACAAAGCCTTATATCTCCGCATCAGAACATCGTAGAGACACGGGGTTTGGACCGTTTTACTCGTGACTCGGAGTGTAATCACTAGTGGATGCCAATTTTCTCCCTAGCAACCAAATACATTACCCTAGCAACAGAGTAAACAAAGCCTTTTATCTCCACATCAGAACATCGCAGAGACACGGGGGTTGGACCGTCTGACTCGTATCTCGGAGTGTAATCACTAGTGGATGCCAATTTTTTCCCTAGCAACCAAAAACAGTACCCTAGCAACAAAGTAAACAAAGCCTTATATCTCCGCATCAGAACATCGTAGAGACACGGGGGTTTGACCGTTTGACTCGTGACTCGGAGTGTAATCACTAGTGGATGCCAATTTTCTCCCTAGCAACCAAATACAGTACCCTAGCAACCGAATAAACAAAGCCTTATATCTTCGCATCAGAATATCGTAGAGACATGTGGGTTGAATTGTTTTACTTTTGGCTTGGAGTATAATCATATATTGTCCCCCGAAATTTGCCACGGCAAGCACCACTTCACATTTTCTTCAGGAAATGTACCTATCTAGTTATTATTATTATTCTTTTTCTTCTGAGACTAAAATTTCTAACTCTAACTCGTCCTAGAGCTTTCAAGCTACAGCCATCAAACTTTGGACATACCTTCGGTCTGATCTGACTCGAGTTGCTATATCTTTTCTAACTGATGGGACCTTCCGAATTCCTAAACGGGGCGCTGAAACACCCCAAAATTTCCATTGACTTAACATTGAGACAAACTTTGACGGGTCATAGCTGCGAGTGAGAAACTTGTAGAAACTTGTGGCTTACCACATTTAAGGAGGCTGACAGGCTCTGTAAGAACATACCTCACAATGGGGTGTAAGCTGTACCCCTGGGGTGTAAGGGGCCCCCAAAATTTCCCATTGACTTATAATGGGGCAGGAAACATGCCCATAAAAGGGAATAAAAGCGTCCCAGATGGAATATCTTCACTTTAGAGTGTCTTAGAGACATGGGGGTGGGCTAATTTTACTCAAGCATCCAATCAGTCTCTTAGGATCACCCCAGAGCTATTAAGCCACGCCCCTAGCAACAATTTTGGGTACCCTAGCAACATCTCCCATAGACTACCATTATAAAAAGCCCAGATGGATATCTTTGCACCAGAGTGTCATAGAGACATAGGGGTGGGCTCATTTTACTCAGGCATCCAATCAGTCTCTTGGGATTCTTATTGAGGTATTAAGCCACGCCCCTAGCAACAAAATATGAAGACCCTAGCAACATAATAAACAAAGCCTTATATCTCTGGATCTGAACATCGTAGAGACACAGGGGTTGGACCGTTTTACTTGTGGCTTGAAGTGTAATCATTATGGGATACCAATTTTCTCCCTAGCAACCAAACTTAGTACCCTAGCAACGGAATAAACAAAGCCTTATATCTCCGCATCAGAACATTGTAGAGACACGGGGGTTGGACCGTTTTACTTGTGGCTTGAAGTGTGATCATTATGGGATGCCAATTTTCTCCCTAGCAACCAAACTTAGTACCCTAGCAACGGAATAAACAAAGCCTTATATCTCCGCATCAGAACATTGTAGAGACACGGGGGTTGGACCGTTTTACTTGTGGCTTGAAGGGTGATCATTATGGGATGGCAATTTTCTCCCTAGCAACCAAACTTAGTACCCTAGCAACGCAATAAATGTTAGCTTCATGCTAGCTTCCTGCTAATCATGCTAGCTTCATGCTAATTATGCTAACATCATGCTAGCTTCATGCTAATCATACTAGCTTCATGCTAATCATGCTAACATCATGCTAGCTTCATGCTAATCATGCTAGCATCATGCTAACTTCATGCTAATCATGCTAACATCATGCTAGCTTCATGCTAATCATGCTAACATCATGCTAGCTTCATGCTAGCTTCATGCTAATTATGCTAACATCATGCTAGCTTCATGCTAATCATACTAGCTTCATGCTAATCATGCTAACATCATGCTAGCTTCATGCTAACATCATGCTAGCTTCATGCTAATCATGCTATCTTCATGCTAGCTTCATGCTAATCATGCTAGCATCATGCTAATCATGCTAACATCATGCTAGCTTCAGGCTAATCATGCTAGCATCATGCTAGCTTCATGCTAGCTTCATGCTAATCATGCTAACTTCATGCTAGCTTCATGCTAATCATGCTAGCATCATGCTAGCTTCATGCTAATCATGCTAACTTCATGCTAGCTTCATGCTAATCATGCTAGCATCATGCTAGCTTCATGCTAATCATACTAGCTTCATGCTAATCATGTTAACATCATGCTAGCTTCATGCTAATCATGCTAGCTTCATGCTAATCATGCTAGCTTCATGCTAATCATGTTAGCATCATGCTAATCATGCTAGCATCATGCTAGCTTCATGCTAGCATCATACTAGCTTCATGCTAATCATGCTAGCATCATACTAGCTTCATGCTAATCATGCTAGCATCATGCTAGCTTTATGCTAATCATGCTATCATCATGCTAGCCTCATGTTAAATTATGCTAGCTTCATGCTAGCTTCATGCTAAATCATGCTAGCTTCATGCTAAATCATGTTCGCTTCATGTTAAATCATGCTAGCTTTATCTTAAATCATGATAGCTTCATGCTAAGTTGTCAAACTCTACTCTCAGACTAGGCTTTCTCAAGCCAACATAAAGTTTGTTCCGACGAACTTTTCTATCTAGTTGTTTAATAGAACATTACAATAACTAGCAGACCATTAGTCAATGTATATTAAAATGCTTACATATGTAAAAACATTTTCAATTCACATGGTAACACAATTTGAAGATCTAGAAATGACTAGTGCTGTGACTATGGCAATATTTTACCACCATGGTAATGAACCGCCGTAATATCAGCTGACGTCACTCACATTTGAAACTTTTCTTCCGCCATTTTGAGTACCTGAAGTGTTTCTACATGTGAACTCGAGCATTTAGAACATTGCTTGTGTACACAGAGTTTTCTAAAAAAACAACTGACTTTGAGTGTTTTGGTGTCCGCTCACCGCCATCTTGCCAGTCAAGATGTATCGATCTCTGAATGCGATGTAAGGAGAGAGGAGAGTAAAGATGGATAGCTCATAAAGCATAGTTCCATATAAATGCACTGATAATTCGTTGTTTTGTCGCAAGTGAAAAACAATATTGACCTTTTAGTTGAAAAAGGAACCTCATATGAGATTAATTCATTCGCATTCGAAAATCGATTCTTTATGTCTGGCAAAGGCAGCGAGCAGACACAATAACAGACAAAGTCAGTTGTTCAAAACCTTTTTTTTTGTAAACTCTGTGTACACACACAATGTTCTCAATGCTCGCGTTCATGTGTAGAGATCCAGGTGATACTTCGAGCAAAGTTTCATGTTGTGTCATGCCTTCTAAGTGTTGTAAAAATAGTGGTAGTTCAGTAGCAGCGGACAGCGGCTGAAAGAACGAATCAGGGATCGAGTAGGCATCACACCCTTACCAAAATATTTTTTTAAAGTAGCGTTTCTTTACATGACAGTCGAGGTGCGAAATGTTAACATTTCATAGCCATTTCCTGTATCCGTAAAAATCATAGACAGTAAAAGATCAGAAACCCGTAAATCGTAGCAAGCTAGCCAATGCTTGTCAGTAGCCTTAGCCTACTGGTACTCGGTAGGACCCCTGAGGGGTCCCTGAGGGGTCAAAAGGGCATCTAGAACGGCCATTCCCAAACTGTGGTCCGCGGACCACTAGTGGTCCGTGAGGGTACTGCAGGTGGTCCGTGAAAAGGCAAAATAAGAATATGTATATTTTAATATACAAACTCGTTCATATTTTGGGCGAACGTGTACTGCTGCCTAATAAACGTTACTGTGAACTCATTCATTCTGGTGCCTGTGGCACGCTCTCTGTTTAACGACGTTCAATAGGGTGCCAGATTTGTATATTCTTCCAGGCGAAAACCCGACTAAAACACACTGTAAACAGCCAGTATGTGTAGCGGATAAAACCCCAAATCTGGCAACACCGCCACCACTCGGTGTTCACCAGTGACGTTGCATGCGTCATCACAACAACACAGACGCTGCTGATATTCCTGACGCGCAACTCAAATAGTTTTACATTAAATAACATCATATTTGTCCTAAATCGTTAACGATTAACATAGGCTGCTAACGCATATTCCGGATCTTGAAATAGACTTTGACTAAGCTCACGCTATTTAACGTGCACGTGTGGTGTGCAATACCTGCGAGTTGTCATACACGCAATGCCTCGCAGTGCTTCTCACCCGGGGTGCGACCCCCACCCAGCTAGCCTTTCAAGGTATGTGTAAGCAAATACAAAAATTAAAAGACAGTCAATGCTAATGTAAACCCTGGTTGGATAAGGATTTAAAGTTGGACATGAAGATGAAATCTGACGCATTTAGCTTCAGTGTTAAAACTGACCAAATAATTGCTGTCTGTGGTGGTTCTATATGGCTATAATGGCAATCATTTAAAAAAAAATAATATGGGAAAAAAGAACTATAAATTAGTTCATTTTTGGAACTGTGACCTAGTTTAACATTTTCAAATATGAACTATGAACTTAACTAGTTCATTTTAAAATTTGTGAACTGTGAACTAAACTAGTTCATATAGAAAGTGAACTTTCCCAACACTAAGAATATGTATATAAATAATTATGATATTAGGTTAAGAAACCTGTTGTACTGATGTGATGACAAGTTATAGTTTTAGTGCTAGTAAGACTATTTACATGTGCAGATTAATTCAGGACTTTGTGTGGACATATTTTATAATAAGTATTATGAGGTGGTCCGCGAAAATTCTTGATGACAAATAGTGGTCCACACACAAAAAAAGTTTGAAAACCCCTGATCTAGAAGATATGCAGAGTTCCTAAAAAGTATTTTTCACGGTGGGATATAAAGGGAATTATGTCTTGTGAAATAAATGTACTTTTATGGAGGATAATACACCATCCCATGCTGCAAAAAGCATCCCTGACTATTTTCATTCATATGGGCATGATAAAATAAGAAAGAAATCAAGGTATTACCACCATCATCCTCTGATCTTAGACCTATTTAAGAGCATGAGGTGCATCATTATATGAAATATCTGTGAGGTGGACAGCACTATAATACGAAACATCAACTTAGGGATGCAATACTAGCATATTCAAGTGAAATAAATACAAAACCTATACTTGTATACTTACAAGTTTAATAAATGGGAGAGTTAAAGTCATGTCAACGATATGCTCTAATATTATTATGTAACTTGTGTAAATACATTATTTATTTTACATTGTGCTTGTTTTTTGGACAATGTTTGTTTTGTGTCCATGCAGCACATTTGATAGATATCTGTTTTGTATCGTTATAATCCATTATAACATTATAAATTTGGTTAAAGTGCATTCTGCATAATAGTTTGGAAGAGCATATTTTTCAAAGCATTAAAGTATCTATTTATTTCTTTTAAATAGAATAACATCCACACTGTCATAACTGTTGAAGGTAAAATAAAATTCTAAACTTACTGACGGTATTGGAAAACAGAGATGTTCACAAGTCTCTGAGCTCGAGTCCAAGTCAAGTCTCAAGTCTCTGGGCTCGAGTCCAAGTCAAGTCTCAAGTCTCTGGGCTCGAGTCCAAGTCAAGTCTCAAGTCTCGTTGTAACAAATAAAGAAATTACAAACATTTATAAAAAAAGAATAAAGTTGCACATTAAGTAAGGTCTAAAATTAGCATTAGGTACAGAAATTAAATTAAATAGTCTTTATAGTACAAATTAAATATTATTATTATTATTATTTAGAGGAATAGAAGTGATTTTCTGTTTGTCTTGGGTTGTTTGATTAACATTAAATGACACAGACTTAGGTAGGTTAACTGAGGTTACTGTCTCTTTAAGAATAAATAAGCCCAGACTGGTTTCTTAAGACATAAATAAATGTTTTTATTAGAAAAAGAATACTGTGAGCTCATTTTGTGTGAATGTGCCCTGTCAAGAAAAGAAAGATTTTATGTTGGCTTAACTTTTGAAAGACTTCTCTCTGTATGTGCACTACTGAAGGCACTTAAACGCGTGCTCACACACAGGCGGAGGGCGAATTGCAAACAGCACTTCAGGAAGACGATGCAGCAGTCACTTCACATAAAAACGTTACGTTGTTTTTCATTGCTCTATTCAGCAAATGTATGTTAATAGACTAACGTTACAGTATGACACAAAGTAGGGCAACTCTGGACCTGACTGGAGCTGGATCGGACACATTTAACCGCATATGCGTACAGAAATCTACCAAGTTACCAAGGGGTGTGAAACTCATTTTAGGCTGAGGGCCGGATGGTAAATAACGGCATGATGTGAGGGCCGGATAATTTTTTTAAACCTTAGTGTGCTGATAATTGTGTTAATATTAACTAAACAAACCAATTAATTCGTTTGTTCAGCAAGAAAACTAGAGAAACACACAGCTCTATTTCATAAGGTCACACTCATACTGTGCATATTATACACACAAATTTACATCTGTACAAAATCCACTGGCCTTAGGTTGAAAAGCCTTAATATAACTTCTTTTTTGCATTATTCCTTAATGCCAAAATTATTTATAAACCATTCACTTTTCTTTGGAATATGTTTGTAATGAGAACAGTCATTTAAAAAAAGAAAATGCTAGATGGGGCAGTGGCCCAAACCAAAAATGGCACTATGGGGGGTGGTACTATTATTATGGTTTTAATAAAGTATCATAAATATGTGTTATATTACTAGCATTGGATTATAATAGGAAATATAATAACAAGAATTAAAGTGTGACAATCTGCTAAATATTCAATATGTTGATGGAGCTTTGAATCCATGTTTGCAATGTTTATGCCTTTAGCAGCCTCCCTTTCCGTTCTCTGTCTTTATTTTGTCAAAGCATTGGTGTTTTTGTCTACAAAGTGTGCCAACAACAGCAAATTTAGTGTTTATATTAACTTAGATCTGATCGGGAAGATTAAATCGATTAGACAAGCATTGTAACGTTAATACTTAGAATGTCGTATGTTTGACACCCCTGTCCTAGGGTGTTAAATAGAGAAGACCTCCCCCTTTTTACAGCAAACACTGAACCGTGTTTTTGGATGATGCAGTTCAAGCAGAAGATCATCTCTTTCACTGTAAATAGTAAGTAAATGTTCAATAAATAAAATTTTGATCAATTACATTTGAGAGTTGTGAGGTGTTATGTTTTATATTGCTGTTAGTATCAAGTTTAACATTAAGCGTCATGTGTTATTGTATGAATGTGGCAGTTGAGTTTAGGTCTTAGCCTCAGATGGAGCAATTCATACTCGTATAATGTTTTTGGGAGTTTTTTTGTTGGGTTTTTTGCTTTATATGCTGTTTAAGTTTAAAATATATATTTTTAAATCCATTAATGTGTGCAGGAGATTTGCTTTGAGGACTTTGGAGGAGCACAGAAATATATTTAGGCCTCCATGAACATTTCTTCAGACAAAGAGCAATTTTATAACAAAGTGAGTATTTTGTGCAAAACCTAAATGTATATGTATTGTTTTTTGCATTTTGTATTGTTTTTTTAAGCGAATTTGGAATGCTGGGAAGATGGCCGCATGAATGTTTTTGTCCTTTCCTGTTCAGTATGAAACCTCAAATAACTTTATATCTAAGTGTTTATATTAGTTAAATAAGTAATTAATTGACTACTTAAGATTGTGCTTTAATTTTTTATTAATTTTGGTTCGTTTGGAGCTGCATTATGGCTGATAATACGCGACAACGCAACAAGAAGGACGCCGACGGTGAACAGTCCTCTATAATGAATGAGTTGCGTGCGCTAAGTGTTAAAATGGACAATATGCAGACCAAAATGGATGGTATGCAAGTTAAAATTGAAACACAGATGGATGTGAAAATAAATCTATTACGTGGAAGTTTGGAGAAATTAATTTCCGATGGACAAGCCGTGTTTAAAAGTGAGCTGGAGAAGATAGTCAATGAAATGCGCAACAACTTGGATTTGGAAGTCAGTATTTTAAGTTCCAGAATGGAAAACCTTGAAATGAAATTGAATAGAAAGGAGGTGCGGGGCAAGCCCTTTGATCCGGACGTTTCACTGGTTATTGTCGGGCTGCCGCAAGCAGAAGGCGAAGATGTGGAGGCCAAAGTTAAAGAGTTATTGCGGGAGGGGTTGCGCTGTGACCCGATGCCAAAGTTGGTGGCCGTGGAGCGCGTAAGGCCGAGAGGTCGACAACCAGGGCTGGTGAAAGCGGAGCTCGAGACAGTACATGACAAAGTGGCTGTGCTTCGTAGGAAGTCTAAGCTCAAGGATCATGATAACTACCGAAGAGTGTATGTATCGTCTGCGAAATCGCATGCGGAGCGGCTCATGGATTTTAATTTGCGAACTCTCCTTCGAGAGATCCCATCGGCAAGGGATTATTATTTGGCTGGTAATGGGAGATTGATTAAGCGTACGGAGATTGATGCGGAAAGAGGGCCACGAGTGTGACGAGAATACGCCCAGCCTGTAAGTACTGATTTAGTTTTGGTTCATTGGAACGTAAATGGATGGACACTGAATAACTGTGAGCTCAGAGCGCATCTTCTCCTTTCGCTGGAGCCAGATATAATCTCTTTAAATGAGACTCATCTACCTGAACTTGATGGTTTTACCTGGATTGGACACAACCGTGCTGTGCACAAAAGAGCTATTAAAGGCTCTGGTGGTGTGGGTGTTTTTGTTAAAAATACTATTCTGGACAACTTTTCAATGAGAACTGACAAGGCTTATGAGGGAATACTTTGTTTACGTTTTGAACATATGGTGTCACGATATTCATTTATAGTAATCTCTTGTTATTTGTCCCCTGAAAACTCTACATGGGGTCGTAATGCGGATCTTTTCTATGCTCATTTACTTTCATTAATATATGCGCCTGATGCTGATTCTGTTTATATTTGTGGAGATTTAAATAGTCGTATTGCATACCTGAAAGATTATGTTGAGGAGGATGACATTCCCTCCAGGGTGGTGCTGGATACAAGCTCAAACAAACATGGGGAAACGTTTATTGAATTTCTTAAAGATTCTAAATGTTGCGTTTTGAATGGAAGAGTAACCCCCAGAAAATGATAATTTTACTTCTATATCTGTCAGAGGAAAAGCTGTGGTAGATTATATTGTGACGCCACATGTAGATTTAAATACTTGTGTAGAGTTTAAAGTTTTTACTACTTTGGGCCTAGTAGAACAAAATCAGTTGGTGATAAACCTGATAAATGATAGAAGTAGGCTTCCTGATCATTCTGTGCTATATTTACGCTTTAAAACACAAGAGGCAGGCCTTACAAAAAGTTTATATTCTGGTTTAAAAGGTAAAAGTCCTATGAGAAAGTTGCATGATAATTTCCTGGAGTCTGAGGTCTGTCACAAAGCTTTGAATGACATTATAGATCAATTAGAAAATGGGGAAAAACACAGGAAAATGTAAATCATTGTTATGAATGGCTTTGTATGACTTTACATAGAGAAATTGATAAATATAGACCTAAAAGGCATAGAACAGGTAGTAAAAAGATATATAAAATCAAACAACCCTATTGGAATAATGAACTACAGAGCATGTGGCTAAATCTTCGCATGGCAGAGAAAAAATATTTACAATGCAAAGAACAGATTTTGAAAAGGGATTTATTTGTTGTATTTAAAAACCGTCAGAATGATTTTGATAAAAAGTTGAGATTATATAAAAGACACTTTAGGAGAGGAAAAGCTCTCCAGCTACAACAGTATTTGTTGAGTAACAATTCACAGCAGTTCTGGAGAGAAATTAACAAGCTTGGGCCGAAAAGGAAAAAGCCAATTCCACATGAGATTGTCACAGACACAGGGGAATCTATATTTACAACAGAGCAAGTGATAAGTAGATGGGAGACAGACTATAGTAATCTGTTTGCATGCAACAGCACCCATCAGTTTGATGATGAGTTCTTGCTAAATATCTGTAGATCTAAAATGTTGCTTGAACATAAATGCCCATCTCTGCCCTTCATAAATGATATCTTAAATGGTGATATTACGGTAGAGGAGGTGCAGACTGTTATTGAAAAGACTAAACCATATAAAGCTGTTGGTGTGGATGAACTGTCTAACGAGGTCCTTAAATGTCCTAAGTTGTTAAAGACTCTGCATTGTTTATTTAAATATTGTTTTCAAAATGGCTTTATACCATCAGTGTGGTATAAGTCTATTATTCAGCCTATCCCCAAATCTTCTCAAGCTGATCCAAGAGTCCCCTTAAATTACAGAGGCATTAGTTTGTTAAGTACAGTTTATAAGGTGTTTTCTGGCATCCTCAACAAACGGTTATGTGAATTCTTAGAAATGAATAAAATTTTGGTGGATGAGCAGAATGGATTCAGGAAAAATAGAGCATGCATTGACCACATCTATGTTCTGTCCTCAGTGGTGAGAGCAAGACTGCAGGAAGATAAAAGTATTTTTGTTTGTTTTGTTGATTTTAAAGGCACACAAGGCAAGTCTGAGTATTATTTGTCTACTAGCTCCCCCTAGTGTCTGGGAGTAAATGCGTTCTATATCTAAGACTATACGAGACTGAAGGACACCGGGTCGGATACAGCGAACTTGCAAGTGGGGTATTCTTCCTACAGACGGTAGGGGCGGGCGAGAGAGTCTTCATTCGTCATGTAATGAGTCATTTAACCATATACCGACTTACGAAGATGATTTATTAACATAAAAATGCTGCCTTGTGTCCCTTTAAAAAAGCTTTTGATTGCATAAACAGAGACCTTCTGGAATATAAATTAATTATGTATGGCATTGATGGTCATTTTTATAAATCCATTAAAGCCCTGTACAAGGTCCCATTAGCCTGTGTGCAGGTGAATGAGCTAAGGACAGATTGGTTTCACACCCCATTTGGAGTGAAACAAGGAGATGTTCTCTCACCAACTCTATTTGCAATCTATGTGAATGATTTAGTTCAAGAAATAAAGAGCGCTAACTTGGGTATAGACATTGATGACCTGAATCTCAGTATATTACTGTACGCTGATGATATTGTTTTGGTTGCTGACGAGGAGACAAAACTACAGAAGATGCTGGATATTATGAATGAATGGTGTAACAAATGGAGATTTGTCATTAATGGTGATAAAACACAAATAGTTCATTTTAGAAAGCCTTCTGTACTTCGGAGTGATTATGAATTTTATTTTGGACAAACACTATTGATGTACTCTGTAACCTATAAGTATCTCGGGTTTGTTTTTCATGAAAATATGAATTTTTCAGAAGGCAGACGAGTGTTATCAGAGTCTGCTGGCAGGGCACTTGGAGCTGTGGTAAATAAGATGAAGGTTTGCCCTGAGCTGAGCTTTGATATATTTACTAAACTGTACGATTCAGTGGTTGGATCTGTGCTATTCTATGCTGCTGGAGTATGGGGCTTTGGAGATGCGGCCGAATGTAATATGGTCCAAAGTAGAGCTGTGAGATATTTTCTTGGAGTGCACAGGTTTACCACTAGGGCGGCCATAGAGGGGGACATGGGCTGGGAGCCCTGTGTGGTCAAACAAAGAGCAGAAGTCCTTAGGCTATGGAACCGCCTTGTGTGTTTACCAGAGGAAAGGCTCACACGAAAAGTGTTTAACTGGGATAGAGCCCACGGACATCCTTGGTCCAAGGAGGTCTTTGAGATCTTCTCAGTAGCAAATTTACAATACTTGTTTTTAAATAGTATACAGTGCAAGATCCCTGACATCAGACAGTTATTATTTGAGATTTATAAAGAACATTGGAAACTAGAGATGCTACGGAAGCCTAAATTAAGAAGTTATGTACAGTTTAAGGAAAATTTTTCTACCGAACTTTATGTCAAATATAATTTAAAAAGAAGACAGAGGTCTTTATGTGCTCAGCTCAGAGCGGGAGTGTTGCCCCTAGAGGTGGAAGTGGGGCGTTTTAAAGGAGTCCCAGAGGAGGATCGGTTATGTTCCGTATGTGATTTATGTTTGGTGGAGGATGAATTTCATTTTATGTTTTATTGTCCAATGTATAATAATTTAAGAATTGAGTTGTATACTACGATGCAACAGAAAAACCCGGATTTGTTTTGGATGCCGGAAGGTGAAATTATGTTTTGGTTATTTGAAAATGAAATTTTTTGTGTGGCAACCTTTGTTGAGAAGGCATGGACATTGAGACAAAAAACTTTGTATCCTGGGATAATATGATTTAGTGATGTGTATGTCAGGATGTTGTGGTGTTTGTTTGTTTTTCTTGTTTGATGGTCATCTTTCCTAATAACTGAATAGTGTCATATAAGCCCATGTGGGCTGGGCACTTATGAGTGCATGACACTTAAATAAAATACAATACAATACAATACAATACAATACAATTTTTAATAATTAAAAAATAATTTTTCCTTTTATTTTTGTTTATTAACAGAAAAGATCAATATCCAGTCTGAATGTCTGACCGTCGAGGATCATATCACCTCCTTACAGCTACTGGTTCATCATATTTTGCAGTTATTATGAAGACCAACATGGCTTTTGGATTGAAATGAAGTCAAACTTGTTTGTATGAACTGAAGCATCCCATAAACTGTGTAAATAAATATCTGTACTGTTGTTATACATTGGGAATGTGCTTTGTAGTTGTCTTGAATGTTAATATATGTTAATTTAATGAACACTTAAATGCATGATACATTGAGGACAATTTTTCTATCATAAATAAATGTTGATCAGATGACATTTAAAAAAAATCATTAACAGTTTTATAATGATAATGATTGATTATACTGCTGTATTGTTACATTAAAAACTGTTTAAAAATAAAGTTTTTTGTCCCAAAAGTACGGTAATATGTTTTGTCTTTACATTTACCATATTAACACCATAGTATTAAAAAATATAACACTATATTGGAGTTAACAAATTACACCGAGAGAGTTAATTTTTAACAAATAAAAAATATTTAACACTGATTAGTGTAAATTTATAGTTAGATTTTTAACTCTGTATAGTGTCAATTGCTAACACTTTAAAAGAGTCAACGTGCCAACACTTTCAAAAGTGTTAAAATAACTCTATTGGGAGTGGACCCCATGAGACACTTTTAAAGGTGTTGAAATTAACTCTTGTAGAGTTATTCTGAGGTTCCAGATTTTGCTGTGTATACAGCAAAAATAGAACAACTGGGACTGTTTGGCCCTGATTTGAACCTGACTTTTGCTTCTTTAGAAAGAAGCTGGTAATATTGCTTTTTCTCTTCATTCTGCTGTCCCTAAAGGAAAACTTGGTTACACACCTCATGAAGAAACCAAAATTTGGAACAATTGCTCGTTTTTATTTACCATAAGTACACCGTTACTAATAATACACATACTAAAGTAATACATTACGACAAAATCTGAGTATATTGAGGTCTAGCCTAGGCATGGGCCGGTATAAGATTCTGGCGGTATGATAACCTTTAGCAAAAATACCACGGTTTCACGGTGTTGCGGTATTGCCATTGCAACACTAAAATGTGTTCTTTTCAAATGCCAGGTACAATAAAGCCTTTAAATTATAATATGCTTTCAACACATATATAATATTTTCGTAATGTATATTAAATGTAAACATCAAATCAATCACATGACTTCATGATTTAATGAATTTTGTATAAGCACAGCTCATACCTTGGAGACGGTATAACAGAACATTTTAGTGGTTTTGAAACCTTGACTGTTTTAAACCTCGGTATACCTTGAAACCGGTAACCGGCCCATGCCTAGTCTAGCCTATTTGACAACACAAGGAAAATTGCTTAAAGACGTCTAGAGATGTTATGTTAAGGGAGGAGGGAACGAGTTTTCGTAAACTTTAACGTAATGATGTAAATAGACTTCTGTCCCTCACAATAAGCTATGAAATGGCTTCAGATGACTTTGTGAAATTATAATCCAACCCTCTCAGACCCAAGTCACCCAAACTGACGTGAAAAAAGCGTGAGGCGCCGAAAAGCATGCTGTTTACTCCCTGTACTATATCCACTGTGGTTTTATTAAGTTTAATATGCTGCATTACACGTGCCAATATGAATAAACCTACCTAATGTCTGTGATTGTTGCTGAACATTTGCTAACGACATGTTTTTTATTGTTTTAAGCATCTTCACACAGGCGTGACAGCATTAGTCAGTTTCACAAACTAGTAATGCTCATGGAAAGCACTACAGTGCAACGTCTCCTTACTTCCCGTTAAAACAGTAAGTTTAATTTTATACCAATAAAAGCCGTACATACCAGCAAAACGCTCTCCATCAATCCTGTGTGTGCTGCCGTGTTATGTTTTGGAGCATGAAGGAGCTGCGTGTCAGCTTAACCAATAGGCTTGTTTGACTTCATGCGGCGCCGGATTACGTCAAAGTACCGCGAGAGCGATTCGCGAAATCATACGGAGGAGTTTGCTTTTAAATCGCTCTCGCGGAACTTTGACGTCATCCGGCTGTCGGTTGGGGCGCCGCATGAAGTCGAACAAGCCTAATGAAAAGTGTAGCAGCAACAGCATGCTGCACGCTTGTGCGTGCTGCAGTCACGTCCGCTGGGAGATTTGAGAAATGTTCGTAAAAATCAGTGTAAGGTTTTCAGCGGGGTGGCAACAGGGGTGGCAATAAAAGTCATAAGTAATGAAAGTAATAGGCTATTTTTACCCTGGTTTTGAGGCTGGCTTGAGATAAAAAAACGTTTTAATGGGCGGGCCGCATTGAAGATGCTCACTCCTATGATTGGATAACAGTACAGTAGTAAAGTATCTCAACTCCTCTTGTATTACATGTGGGGAATTGTTTTGAAAAATGGTAACCAAACACGGATGTTTAAGCCACACGAGGTTCTGGGTGATAGAGATGATGCGTATGGTGAAGTAGCAACAAATCATCAAACCCGACGTGACAAAATGACCATAAACAACACAGTAATCGCACAACAGAATCTAAATCGCGGCTGGTTAGTCCTCTTCACTAACTTTGTGTATTTCTAATGTGCTTGTGAGGTTGCTCTTATGAACACGTAACGTTACATGCAACAGTTATATAACAGAAAAGCTTGGACAAGTATTGAACCTTTCAAACGCAACTTGCCTAAATTACCGTAAACAACACAGTATCAGCATCAGAATCTAAATTGAGGCTGTTAAGTCCTTATCACAAACTCTGTATATTTCTAACATTATAATACAGTTATATGTTGAGTGTTGAACCTAATAGTACTTAAATCTTTTACTGATACAGTGTTTCCTCTAGGATTTTTTCCAGCTGTGGCGGCAGGGGGCGCCCATGATGATTATAAATGTACATTATTTTTTAAATGTAGAAAATAGGCAACAGTAAACTAACATGTATTTTTTTTTTATAATTTTCATGGTGTCATTTACTTTTCCTTATATTTATAATAAAATATTATAAAACAGTGCTCATCCGGCAAGATTTCGTTTGCTGTATCCCTTCTATCCACAACCGAAGGCGTGGCGGGGATGTTTTAGGCGTGGCGGGCCGCCACGGTAGAATGTATATAGCGGAAACACTGTGATAACAGTACCACAGGAGAAGTCTTAAGGGGCGTCATTCCTGTCAGATCCAATAATAATGGAAAAGCATTGCTGTAAAAAACAAGTCTCTCTGCAAATCCAGTATCGACCTGTGGCTTCTTTACAAATGAATCCGTGATACAATAAAGTAAACAAACACTCTGTTTTCCCCACGCAAGCTGAAACCTCTTTAGAAACAAACTTCAACCACACATTCCTAATGTTATGTTCCAAGGGAAGGCTATGCAGCGACTGTATTCTTCCACCTCCCTCAAATGGCTCAAAAAAACTAAATTAAGATTTTGGAGTGAGCTAGTCAAAGTCTTGACCGATTAAGATGCTGTTGCATGACCTTAAACCGGCCATTCATACTCAAAAACCCTCCAGTTGGGCAGAATCAAACAATTCTGCAAACAAGAGTGGCCAAAGTTCCTCACCAGCAATGTGAAAGACTCTTTCCCAGTTTGACTGACTGTAGTTGTTGCCGCCAACTAGTTATTAGATTAGGGTGTAATTACTTTTTTACACAGGACCAGGATGGTTTGGATAGCTTTTATTCCCCTAATAAATAAAATCATCACTTAAAAATGCATTTTGTATTTTCGTTGAAGATCTGAATCATTTGAAAAGTTCAGATGCAAAGGCCGCTAAAAGCCATCGCTTTTAAAAATTTGATAATGATTGTAACTGAATGATCTTGACTAGGGCTGTGACGATAACCGCGTCACCGCATCACCGCAGTAATGAGATGCCAACCGCGGTGCTGAGTTCATCATCGTCATCACCGCACTTTTTTATATTTTCTTTATTTTGCTGGTGAAAGTTACAGAAGTCATATGGTGTATGATATGAACTATACACAAAAGTCATTGTTAATCATAATTTACTGTCTTCCATCCTGTGTTCAAGGGTTCTAGAGAAAAAACTGCTTTCCGCACAAGGGGGAGGGACGGTGCATTAAACATATATAGGGGTTTATTATGTGCGCATGTCTTATAATTGTTATTTAATTACTTAGTTTCAGTACTTAAATACACACAATAGCCTACTGTCACGGGCGCAATCTTCTTAAACATGAAGCCATTAATTTAAGCGCGTCATGCCCAGGTGCTCTGATATTCATTGCATGCCATGGAACTGTACCAACTCACTCACTGCGCGAATAACAAAATCTCAAGTGCAAGGAAATCTCACAGCCACGCGCATTACATTACTCAGGTGCAAGAAGGTCACCGGGCAGCACGAAATGCGCGTTGGTACTGATAATAATAGCATAATTATTTAAAACTATAATGGTCAAACATGCCAACTATAGTTATGAAGGCTAGCGCGGTCGGCTGTAGACCTATATGTCTGACTATCGTAGCGAGGAAATGCCACTATCTAAAATCACATCTTGTGATGATTAACTATCATGTGGCGTTTGTCGGACTTGGGAGCACCAAACATACCTTTAGTAAAGCATAAAACTTCAGCCCTCTCTATTTGCGAGAGGAGCAAAGTACCATGGTGACATCAGTCAGGCAGGTGAGGGCTTACTGACCGCGTGACCCGTTAATGCTGTAAACTAATTTCTCCAGCTCGGGATCAAAAAAGTTTTATTATCTTCTTGATTATGTAAATGGACAGCAGTAATTTAAAGCATTGATTGGAGTAACCATAAGTTTTGCGCAGTTATTTACGGGATGATGCAATACGTTATTTCGTTTCGTATCTGCTTTGAAAAATTATAATTAAACATATTAACTATAGTAACATGAAATAGTATTTATTTTCGTTTCTTTTGAGTTTAATATGAATTATGGAACAGTTTTTGTCATTGTTTGTAACCCATTTTATTGTGCAATAATTATTTAACGTTCAACCCGTTGCGTTTGGAGGAGTGCGTTATATGCACGGAGTTTTCCCCGAAAAACACTCTAAAAATGTCTAAAGAAATTGGAATCAAGGTTTTGCTTACAAGAAACAATGTTAAGCTCGGCATGTTCTTTCTAGTTTTTTTCAGGTTGCTATTGTATGAAATGTATTGTACAAAATGGGTTATAAACGATGAAAAAAATTATATAATTATTATATTTATTATATATAAAAATATATATGTATTGCTATATATATATATATATATATATATATATATATATATATATATATATATATATATATATATATATATATATATATATATATATATATATATATATATATATATATATATATATATATATATATATATATATATATATATATATATATATATATATATACCATAAAACTTCAAATAATAGCCTAGTCCCAAATAGACGCCTGTCTCTTTTAGACGCCTGGTGTGATGACAGGTTTGGGTAAATAAACGCCCGTCTCAAATAAAGGCCTGGTCTGTTTTTTAGTTTCGGGTTGTATTTAATCTTCTAAAACCCATCAGATCGTCTGTTTAAGCCAGTTCTATGGTGCAGATTGAACACGCTAAAGTTTTGATTACCGGTAGATGTCACATGACAGACGCAGTCGTTCCATTACTCATCACTATGACAACACAACAAGGTTCGTCCAGGATTGAAGTGAAGATGACAGTAGCGAAGTGGCAATCGGGAGAGTCGGGATTTTCCCGGTGGGCCGGTAGTGTTTTGAGGCTGCTGATAATAGCCGGGCTTTCAGTCTTTTGTCATCCATGCACTCCCGGCACACATTGTATTTCTCACGCGGAAACACTATTTATCATATTTAATATGCTGCAGCGCCCAAAATGTATCTGGCCCCACTGCTCTCTCTATCAAGCCGTCTCCCCTGGAGTTCTAGTTGAGCGAGCCAAAAAAAAACAAAGAAAGAGGCTACACAATAGCCAATCAGAAAATAGCACTGTTGTATCTGGGTAAGATTTCACGCAACAATCCTCGTTTGCTTTATTTATGCTGCCAATAATTTAAGACTGTTGTTATAACACGAACCAATTTGTTAAACACATTCAAATTATAAATAAAACGTAATATGTGGTAATCTCCTGCTGTCATGCTGGAACAATTTAATTAAAAGCCTGTCTCTTATAGACGCCTGTCTCTTTTAGACGCCTGGTGTGACGATAGGTTTGGGAAAATAAAAGCCCGGGCTATTATTTGAAGTTTTACGGTATATATATATATATATATATATATATATATATATATATATATATATATATATATATATATATATATATATATATATATATATATATATATATATATATATTTATTATACCTATGGAAATAAATATTATTTTATGTTGTTATTGCTAATATAATTTGTTGTTTTAATAATAAATAAGAAGACCTTTCCGATGCTTTGCGGGGGTGGGGGGTTGTGCTTTTGGGCTTTGGGGGTTACTGTTGTGCGGTTAACCGCATAACCGCATGATTTTTTTTATGCTTCACCGCGGTGAGAAAATATCCTAACCGTCACAGCCCTAATCTTGACTACTCTTGATGAATAGTATACATTCATCAAATACTTCCGCGTCAAATTCGCTTAACCCCCCCCCAGGCCATTCTGAAATACAGTTTTTTTTAGGAGAATCCAATGGTCTTATAAAAAACACTAATTAATGAGAAATCGTGCCAGACGCACTTAGTGGGTTTTGCATGAGCTCTTGTATATACACACATGCATTTTTTCTTCTAAAAAAATAAAAAGCAGGTCAATGTAAAGTAACAAGAGAGCAGAAATGCTTGTGTGAGTGATATTACAAACCTCCAGCTCTTGCTCCCTTTGCAGCGCAAACTGTTTGAATGACTTGACAATGATTCCTGCATTGGAGCAATCATACACAAATATGGAGGGACTCCCCATCCACGTCTGTAGGTCATAGATGGAGAGAGGGATGTACTGGGTGTAGTTCTATAAGAGCAAGGGCAGAAAAAAAAACACTTTTGTAATTCACACCAAGAACTTGAACTTGTCGTGCCTGCTGTGCAGAGAGATTAAAATATTGTCGCTGCCCGATGAAACTCATGTATGTCCAAAGCGGTTACTTTTCAGGAAGTGAAAAAACACTGTATTTCAAAAGCAGTTGAATGTAGCGTTGTCATACTTGGTACGGCATCTTTACATGTAACCATATTCTTGCCAGTGTTATGATATAATCCACATTTGACCAAAATTGAGTTTAAATGGACATACGTCCATATTTTTACAGTAACGGTGGTCGATACGTGTTCTTCCGATCATTAATTAGAATGGCCAAGTCGCGTTTCATATTGACAGATGAATACGCTCAGTTTATTAAATAGCCTACGTCTTAGTTTATTAAATATGCTTAGTTTACTTAATATTCTTTATAAATTTATTGAATGTCTCTTGCAAACTATGAAGGGACAATGAATCAATACCCTGACATGGTAATGCGAGACAGATACTTTGTTTGCACAGTCCTACTGTAATTTTGTCACTCCTAGACGTACGTCTGGTGTCAGGGGGGAAACGTTTACCTGGATGAAGGAAAGTCATTGTCTCATCAGGCTATGTTTATTCAGCTATCCAGTGCTGAGCTTCGATGAAACTTCACGAGACCAGCGAGATGCTTCCACAGGGCGGGAGAAACGCGGCGTGATTGACAGCTTTGACACCAAATGGATATACGTGAAAATCAGATGACATGATTTCACAACTTTTCATTGGCCATTTAGATACATGAAGCATACTTTATACGGAAATGAACCTGGACATTCAATCCGTCAAAAAATCTAAAAATTGACAAACTGGACATACGTGGTTTTCATCGGACAGCGACGATAGATTTGTCAGGCTGCACAGCTCACCAGTATGAGAGTGAATCTTTAGATGATTTTATCTGACCTTGTTGAAGACCCAAATCTCTCCATTGACAGTGGGTCGTGGAACACCATGGCCATTATAATGAAAGAGAACACGTTCCTCTTTAGCATTTCTTCGCAGTGAAGTACACAATTTCTTCACCTCATCAACTGTAGGATCCAAACTCTGCTTATAGCGGGCCTGGAACAAAGAGAAAGAATATTGCATTGAAATAATGAATCTGAAAGATACCTAAACTCTAATTATAATCACTAGCTGAACTTTAAAATAGATTTATCGTAATTTTAAAAAAAAAAATCTACTTAAAGAATTGATTCATCCCCAAAATAAAAATTTACAGGTCACTGTGTAAGGTCTACATGCTGCTTGGCATTACTGGGGTAGGAAAGAGGAAAGCCATCAAGTGCAGAAAGGACCTCCAGATGGCTGTGCCTTAAAGGAATAGCTCACCCAAATACTTTGTTACTGTACTTAAGTAGATTTTTCTGGTATCAGTACTTTACTTCGCTTTTTTTCTGACAACTTTTTACCTTTTCATCTTACATTTTTTTTTCGTACTTTTTACTTCTTACATTTTCAAACCAGGCTCATTACTTTAGTTTTAAGCTGTATTTTTTTTTATAAATAATAAACAGGTCAAGAGATTTGTCTTGTTCCCAATCTTCCCATGCAATCTTTCCCTCCGCCCCTGCACTAAAAAAGCAGCACACATCTCAGACAATGGCACATCAAATGACACAGGTACGCAGTAGCCCTTCCCAGCTCCTTATTCAGTTGCATTTTTCTTGGGTTGTTGTTTAGGTGCGTGAAACAGAACACTCAACTTTACACCAAGTAGCCACACAACAAATTTATTTACCTTGTCTCTTGCAAACATGTATGACTCGTAAGCAGCTCATGTAATTCACCTTATTTTTCATGACAACAAGGGCTGCTACATTGCGCTCATTTTGTCAACCTACTTCCGGCCGCATAAAAATGGTGAGCAGCTGAGGCAGTGGCTGAAGGCGTTAAACTTAAAAAAGCTCACTCAAGCGCCCTTATGTTTGTTTCTTACCAATTTTAATGGACGGGAAGCCGACTGAGGAACACCCTTATCCCGAGTAATAATTCGGCTACGATGTTCCGGTAACTTGAAGCCACGCCAGGTGTTGAAAAGGTGGTCAGTTTCAGGTAAGCTAACTTAGCTAACTATGTGCTTTTTCGCCTAACGTTAGATTTGTGAAGTCCGTTCTACGAATACACTTAAGATCTGTAATGGTAGCTAATAAAATGCAACTATTTTGAATGATTTTCATTGCCCACCTATATTTTTATATATTTACGATATTACAACGAGATATTGTAGTACATTACATTCTTACAGTAGCTCAAGTGATTCCTACACGTTACCAAGATTTCAGATGCTAGGAGGTCAGTTCATTTCCCTGCTGAAAAAACAGCATCAAACCAGCATGGACCTAGGGGTGTGACGGTCATTATATAACCGTGAGACTGACGGTTATAGTTGAACACCGTCATTAGAACTCTATAACCGCCAAAACAGTGTTTTACAATATAAAAAAAAAAAATATCATAAAGAATTTTTAAATACTATTTAAAACAATTGTTAACAGTCTGTGTTACACGCCCTATCATGTTCTCACGCAGTGAAAAATACAGAGCGGAGCAGACACTGACAACGCGCTGACATCCAGGACAGACCAGGTTACTTTTCGGTAGGGGTGCTCCGATCGATCGGCCGCCGATCGTGATCGGCCGATAACGGCATTAAATGACGCGATCGGCACTCGCTAAATTTGCCGATCTCAAGAGCCGATCTTTCTGTTTACTATTGTCATCATAGCATTCCTGATGCGGCTGCAATTAGAGACCATTTTACACAGTGCGAGCATTTTGTAACCCGTTGCTCATGTGTGACGTGCAGATTTGGATCTCTCTCTTTGCCAGAGATATGCGTATTTTCTATGAGGACGCTCGCCGGTCCTCAGCGCGATGCGTCTTCACATCCCTATTGTAGTGTTTCTATATGCACGGAGCACTTTCAATAAACTGCAGACACAGAGTGATGTCTATTAGCTTGCGTTTTAATACCGAACTGCACACTAGCCCCGAGAGACTGACTGCACAAGGAAGTCACAACGACAAAGCCCACACACGGTCTTAGACTGCCCCCTAGTGGCATTAACATGTACTAGCAACATGAGTGTATGCAATACACTACACCTATCAAACAGCGTATACAACACATATCTATCGCTGACAATTGCATCCTCACGACGAAAGTTTATTACTTGCATTCGTTTTAAAGTTATGAAGGTTTAAACTTCCATTTTCCTCACAGCTACTCTTGTTTGCGGACACCCGCCGCACGCATACACAGCAGCCTGTCATCAGTGCACGTGAAGAGAATGATCTCTCCCACGTCTTAAAGCTACAGTATCCTAATTCATCTCTCAATAAAATTACTCTCTGCTCATCAGTGAAAACTGTTGTACTTCATACGAATGCGTGTATATGCAAACTCTGCTAGATTATAGATAAAAGATTCCCATTCCACTGCCATTCTGTGATCGGCACTGATCGGCGATCGGCAGATCATGATCTTGGTGATCGGTAATCGGTGATCGGCCCCAAAAATGCTGATCGGAGCATCTCTACTTTTCGGTTACTTTTGATATTAAACAAAGGCTCACATTTGAAATCATCTCTTCCTTCTAGGTAATTTATAGCATCAAATAAACATGAATGACCATGAGAAGGAATGTTGTTTTAACCGTGGAAAGGCGTCAGTACACTCTGCTTTTCAAGTTCAAATCCTCCCATGCTAATCTACTAACTCTCCTGAAAGCACATTCACTGCTAGTTGTCTTGCTGTTAATTTTAAATAAACGTAGAGCAAGTAGCTAATCAGTGTCTAGTTTATTCAAACGCCGGTTTCACATCGCAAGCTTGAGCACTGAGCAGCGCGTCTGCGGAGAGCGTTTGCCGCGCCTGGCACACCGGCTGCGTTTGCAGCGCATACTGTGCAGTTTAATAGCAGTATAACAATCTCAAGTTCACATTACTTTCTTTTGCATGCATTTATGAGCAAAACCTCTTCAATACGCTTTTTAATCCACATTGTTTTCGTGCTGTTCTGGTCCGTGTAATGACAGATATAGACACAATTACAGACATAAAAAGCCCATGGCACAAATCTGTTTCTCTAAAGGTTATTAAGATAGATGATAGATAGAGGATAAATTTATGCTGGACAGAGAGTGACAGCGCAGTCTTCTGGCAACAGTGTGCTGTTTAAATATTTCATTGCTTTCTGTTAAATTGCTCAAAGTCATCACTGTTTAAAACACACTTGGCATCACATTCATGATTTTATGGTAAAATGACACTTTCGCGTCAATCCACGAGCATTTAAACGAGCAAAACGTCCTCCCCCCAAACGGCCGACGGTTATGTTATGAACCGTCACATTTGACTCATGTCATAACCGTCATCACCAATTCTGAAACTGGCACAGCCCTACATGGACCAGCATGGGAATTATGCTGGTTTAGCTGGTGGTCACCAGCATATCCTAGACCCAGGCTAAAATGCATATTTGAGCTACAATAATTTAAAAACACCTGGTACTGACATACCTCAACATATGAGTACCATTGTTTTGTCACAAGATGCGCACCAGTCTAGTTTTTTGTAGGGTTTGTTTGTAAAAACTAAAATGTCCTAATATAATTAAGGCCTATTCCTGTAAACCCTGTCCGAGAAACTGCTCCAATGTGTTAAGCTGGGACAAATGTACAGAACTCTGCTGAGAAACAACCATCTTTTCAGCTTTACACAGGGTTGATATTGCATGCATTACATTAAGTTGCAGAGTACTTTACCAGTACATACACCAAGAGCTTCCAGATAAACACTTGGGATCAGCTTCTGATGACTCTGATAAAGCTACGTCTTAATTTATAGCAGGGTGGTCTTGCTGAAAATTAAGCTGTTTCTTAGTCCATAGTTATTTTTATAAACCTTTACTATGTGATAAGATGTTACCTGGCTGTCAGGCAGTTAAATTAAACCTTTAGAGTGTGATCAGATGTCATGCAGTAATATTAAACTTTTACAATGTGATCTGTTGTGCAGATATATTCAACCTTTACTATGTGATCAGATGTTACCCGTCATGCAGTTATATTATTAAACCTTTAGTATGTAATCAGATGTTACCTGCCATGCAGTTTTATTAAACGTTTACAATGTGATTAGATGTTATGTCAGGAATTTCTAAAACCTATGTGAGCTTTGTAGATTCCACTTAACAGGATTTAAGTCTCCTGATTTGAAGGAATAAGTCTTGGCAAGTTTGCAAATGATTTCTATCGTGGTACGTTACAAATGAAAACGAACTGGTGAGTTATTAGACTGGTTGGGGTGCACATTTGCTTTAAAGACGACGAAATCACTGTGTAACAGTACACGACACAATGTGTATTGGTAGGCATAAGTACTCTAATAATCTTTAATGCTGCTCCACCAACTCCTCCTTATAGGACGAAGTAGTTAATTATGTCCTATAGGTTACCTGCTGCGGCCACAGCCACTTCATATAGTCTACCCACTTAACAACTGATGGGACAATATTAGACTATCCGGGCTTTGTATGCAAGTTTTCTCCGTGCTCCCAACTTAAAACATTTACATCATTAGCATTATTTGTCATTTTGCTTAAGTGGTGAACTACAAACAATCTACTAACCACTAAACTAGCAACCAGATGTGCTGTGCCATGTTAGCGGAAGTCAGTTGACAAAATCCGGAAAAGCAAAGAATAAAAAAAATGGGCCACTGGAATAAGGTGAATAAGTTAGCTAAAGTTTGGCTAAAGCCTATATCATGGCCAATCTAATGTACTAGTCCATTGATAAGAGAGACACTGCAGGTGGATACAGCAAAATGTGCGTCTAATAATATCATCATAATCACCATATACAAATGAGGCATTAACAAATTAAAATGCACTAATGTCTAGTGCCCCCATCTTGGCGCACTTATATTGATTATTGGTTAAATTTAGAATTGATTACAAGGTTTTAGTTTTTGTATTTAAAGCCTTGCATGGTCTGGCTCCAGTTTATCTCAGACCTTATTTGTCCATATTCTACTCAAAGAACTCTCAGATCCTCACATCCTCTGACAAATTACTAGCCGTTCTGTTGTCTCAATTGAAATCTAAAGGTGATAGAGCCTTCTCTGTGTTTGCCCCTAACCTGTGAAAGTGGTAACCTTTTTGTTAGGGTTGTCACAATCCCACTTTTCCGATTCCAGAATTCCGTATATCAGCGGAGACCGATATCTCCCCGATACTATTGTAATTAAATGTGTATAGTTCTTTCTGCTACATCTAGTATAATTTTAAATGTTAAAATCAATCACTTAAAATGATTTACAAGTTACAGGAAACATTAGTAAATATTAATCATGACAGTGTTTAGGAGAACATATAATAGGTACGTTTGATCAATTAAGTATGCTAAATATTTTTTCTTGATTGCGTAAAACTGTCATAGTAAAAAAGCTTTAGTGTGCAGATGGTTATTTTGTGCTTGACCGGAGTTTTATGCACATTCCGGGTGCAGAATTGATGCGCCTAAATCATCCTGTATGCGCTTATGGGCTTCCTGGGTGCAGAATTGATGCCCTTGAATCATCCTCTGATGGGAATCCTTGCAAAGCAATGGAAAGTTTATAACGGTTAAAACACAAAAAGAATAGATGCATTGTGTTCTCAGCACAAAGTAAATTGCATCCATTCAACGGCTTACTGAGACTTTATAAAATCAGATCTTTAAAATAGCCTACAGTTATCTTGTGTGTCGTGTGTGAATGACGCTTTCATCCGCCCGCTTCACCAGTGCAATAACCCAGTTTGCGAGTAAGTTACAGTGTTTCTGTGATCTTAAATCTTTAAATGTGCGTTTGTTCCTTCAAATGAAGCTATTGAGTGTATTAAAAGACTTTGAATATAGTGCATAAAACGTTTATGATGATTTTATAATACATTTGTCCTTTTAACTCTTTCCCCGCCATTGACGAGATTTCTCGTCAATTAAGAGAAAACGCTTCCCCGCCAATGACGAGATATTCCGTCTTTCCGCAATACCGCTATTATCCACCAGGTGGCGCCCTTCCGCAACTTTTTAAAACCGGAAGTATTGCCCTATGACAAGCTGCTGCATGTCCGTGTCTGTTTTAAAGATCGCTCTGAATCGGATCTCTATGAAAAGTCCGTCATAAAAATGGAATTATTTCTGCTTTTTGCTCAAAATATGGTGTTTTTGCAAAAACCTACCCATCTTCAAAAGCTGATTGCAAAAGAACCACTAAAGGTAGGATGAAACGGTTTTTTTTGTTTGAAAGCAGAGGGTCTGTTCTTTCATTTGGTATATTGTATGTTTATATATTTAAAGAAGAACATTTTCTGGAAGGCATTAAACTTTGGTGAAAATCATGAAAAACGCTGGCGCTGGCTGGCAACTTTTTTTAAAAACGCTGGCGGTGAAAGAGTTAATAGCTTGTCAGTAACAACCACGCTAACGCACATATCGGAATTGGATCGGTCATGTTATCGGTCCTCGTTCCGATGTCCGATCCAGCCAAAAAGTCAGGATCGTCCCCGATACCGATCCAGCATATCGGATCAGGACTATGGAGATCCACAAGAGTCATGCAAAATGTAATAAAGAATAGTGTTGGGCGATATGCCTAATTTTTCAACCGTCATATCGTCAGCCTGTTAGATCGCCGATACACAAGCTTATCGCCTGGGGGCGGAGCAATTAGTTTACTTATTTTATTCTTTATTTAATAATTTATCAACTTAATTATATACTTCTGCGTATTTTACTTTTTATAATTTACTAATTATATAATTTGTAAAAGTTAATTACATTACATTTTATCTGAGGAAATGACACACCAGAAATTGTAGACTAATCGTTGTTCATAAGTGCTAGCAAAGATAGAGTTGGTTAACAAGAAAAACGTGACATCACCTATTTGGCAGTTTTTTGGATTTAAACCAGATGAGAAAGGAGAGCCCAAGGACATAACTCAAGCAATCTGCAAAGTTTGCATGAATGTTGTGTCTGTAAAAGAGTCTCAAACGACATTTGCGAACTCACCACCCTGCCGAGGCTGCTAAACTAGAACCAAAAGCAGCTGCTGCAGTTACGGTCAGCAAAGTTCCGACTCAGCAATCCATCGTCGGAGCTTTTTCAAAAAGTACCAAGTACAAGCGAAACAGTGAAAGGTGGGCCCGATGCACGGCAGCTGTTTCCAAGTATATCGCAAAGGAGATAGTTTCCTATCATACCGTTGAAAAGGAAAGTTTTAAAGAATTACTTCAGACATTTGACAAACAGTACAAAGAGACAAACAGCTGCCGGGCCGCAAGTACTTTGCGAAAACTGCTATCTCTGATCTCTACAATAAAACGAGAGAGATCATCGCAAAAGATTTGAAAGTGGTTGATTTTGTCGCTTTGACTACAGACATGTGGTCAAGCATAAATATGACCCCCTACATGGCTGTTACAGTCCATTATATTTCAATGTGCATGTTTTGAAAACATTAAATTACACATTAATTACAAATTTGTTAAAATGCTAAAAACAAAGTTGTGACTGCTGAGTTAGCGCTACATGCCAATAAATGCTATATCATATGCTAGCGTTTAGCTGATTAGTTGTTACTCAAAATGTATTTTTGTCGGATAAGGGTTCAAAATATAAGGTCTGTTTACTAATGTGAGCTTCTGGCATGAGCCTCAGAGTAGAGCAATCAGAGCAGAGCTCAACATTATTATTCATGACCCTTTCAAATAGGGCAAAAATATACCATTTCATTCAAATGACAAATTCTAGGGTTGTAAATTGACATGTAAAAATGTTTCTGGATAATTTTTGCACTTAATAAAGCAACATACCTTCTATTTAATTGTCAAAGAACAATTTAACATATTATGACAACACATCCTATGGCACCTTTAATCTTAGGTTTCATATTTATTAGGGTTACACATGTCAGAAACAACAAATATAGATTAGGTCTATTTTATTTTTTATTTTATATTTAACTTTTTTGTGATGTCAGTGAAAATTCAGACTGGGCAAGTAAAATACTGAACCATCAGATTTCTTCCCAATCTACTCCAGCACTCCAGTATAACACATTTTACTTATTTAACAGCCATTACAAAAAACGCAAACAAAAAAGCTTACTACTGTAGTTAGCAATTATATTATTGTTTGTGCTTTATTATTTTATGAGCAGTCTATTTAAACTACATACACTACACTGTTACAAGTTTGCAACTCTTCAGGTTAATATGGGATTGCCATGGAAAACAATGTCCCTGAATCGTTATGTGTAACAACGTGTCCCATATTTTGTGCATAAAACTGTTAATATAAGAATGCTTTTTTCCTCACACACTTACCGGTAGCTGCCTGCATAATCATGCACAGGATCGCGTCTCGTTCAGGGCAGGCTGAGCTTTGGCGCTTGAAGCGCGAATGATGCAGCACGAATGTAGACAGACCAATCATAAAGCGAAGTAAGTTAGAGAGGCGGGACTAAGGAAAGGTAAAGCCAATCATATTAGCGATTTGAATTTTGGAGGCGGGACTCATCTGTTAACCGTTTGTGTGCTACAAGCGCTATTTTTCTTTATATAAGATTTTAAATCTCATTTAAATGATTTCTGAATAAATTCATGTTAAATTAAATAAGCAACAAGTAAAAAACACAAGAAACAGACATACATCAGTTGTTATATGAATAAAGATCATATTATTTTTTTTTAAAAAGCACCCCAGAAAAAAAGCGCACTTTTTCTCCAGGAATAAAAAGGGCAGGTGCTCAAGCCCCCTTTGATGTCTATGTGTGCACGTGCCTGCTGACCGTGCTTTTGGCATCTGTTGTTCAATTAATGGAGCATTCTCTCACAGCTGGCAGAGACGACGAGAGCTCCGCAAGGCACAAGAACAGCCCAATCTACCTCAAACCATGCTGATAACGGTAAGTGAACAAATAAATCTTAATTCATTAATGTTTCCCTAGAAATATTATAATAAATAGCCTAATCCTAATGATAGACTAATGAAAACTTTAATAGCTAATAGAATAATTGTTCTTTATTATTACTGTTATTATTATTATTATTATAATTAATATTATTATTATTATTATTATTATTATTATTATTATTAATAATAATTATTATTATTATTATAAAAATTATATTATTGTTATTATTATTGTAGGATTGTGCAACTCGTTGGGGATCAACATATGTCATGATAATTAAAATCCTGGAACAACTCCCTGCAATCAACGGGTTTTTGCTGATGACAAGTGTCGTCGCACGCTCCCAAACGTAACTTGGCAGGACATTGCGGTACTAGAGGCTGTCAAAGATGGGTTGCAGCCTGCAGCAGAATTCACTGATATTTTATCAGCTGAGAATTATGTGACCGTCTCATCTCTGCTGCCGATGCTGCTTCTAATGACGAATATTCTGAAAGAGGAGACGACTGATGTAAATATGACAGCAGAAATTAAAAAAGGAATCTTACAGAAACTTGATTCGAAATATGATAACAGCACACTTCAGTTGTTGCGCAAAGCCACCCTCCATGACCCACGCTATAAGGTTGACCATATTGATGCCGAACACCTTGATGTGCTCAAAAGTCAGCTTGAGGTTGAGATGGAAACATTCTGGAAAGAAAAAAAAACAAGCCACCTGTACGCATACGAGTGGAGGAGGAGAAAGAGGAGGAAGAAAAAGAAGTAGATGAGGCAGCTGCTGAGATGCAGCCGGCTAAGCGGACCAAAACACTGGGACGCCTTCTGGGCAAAATAAAGCAGTCTACGTCCGCAATACCCGCAGACCAGCGAGCAAAATTGGAGATCACATCCTACTTGCAAGAGGAAGTCATTGATGGGGATGAAAAGCCACTAGAATGGTGGAAAGAAAACGGAAGCCGTTTTCCTTAAATGGCAAACATGGCTAGAAAATACCTGTGCATTACCGCAACCAGCACTCCATCGGAACAAGTGTTCAGTGCAGCGGGCAACATAATAACTCCCCACCGCAACCTTCTCAAACCTGAGAGAGTAAACTAGCTGGTTTTCTTATCAAAAAATCTGCAGGCACCTGAATTGCATAATAATAATTGTTGTCTTAATTGTTTCTGGCTTGTGTTTGTTTTAGGAATAAGTTTATTCCAGTACATTTGAGATAATTTAATTGTTTTGCCCTATAGTTTAAGTTATTGCATTGTTTTTATTTATTAAAGGGGCTGAATGTAAGTTATTACTTTAAAAAAATATTTAAGATAGAGTTTTAATTTGTATATTTATGAGGCAACCATAATGTAATAGAAAGAATGACACCTTGAGTGTCCTCCACGGTTGTCTCTATCAGCCTGTAGGCTCTTTTCTGTGTGGAGAAGTCGGGTCCGAATTGGCGCGAAATTCACAATGTGACGTCATGCGCGTGCTCGTCTACCTGGGCGTTCCATATAGACGCGTACGGCAGTCATTATTAAACAGCGGCAATCGCTAGAATGTTTCAAATGGACTCTGTAGACGGAAAGAAGCGACCAACTTCCAGCACAATCCAGACACTCACGGAAACTCCTCGTAAGTTTAAAAAAAATCCTTATCTAGTGCGGCCAAAATAGTGCATGACCGGCGTCGGGGAAAAGACAAGAGTAAACATCGGATTGGCATTTGATTCTTGGAGGGAGCTCCGGTTAGCGCTGGGTATGAAAACAGACCTTGAGCAGGTTTCCTTTTTACTGCTAAGGTAAGACATAGTTACAGGGCATCTGTAATATATTATGTTATTGTTTTTGTGGTGTAATGCTAACGATAGCATTTATTTTGTGGTGTAATGCTAACGATAGCATTTATTTTGTGGTGTAATGCTAACGATAGAATGTAGCACAGGACCGTTTCAAAAGTTACTTTCTTATATGAATTATCTTTATTCAGAGCACGAGTGCATTAAGATTGCGAGTGTCGGGAGTGTGTTTTACAGTGTCGTGTTACAAAACTTTTAGAAGTAGACTTCTGTTGAAAATACAAAGTAGCACTGCAACATTTTGCTAAAATATGGTCTGTCAAACAATAACCTTACAGTACTGTAACTTTTCTTACATTTGTAAACATGCTGGTGAATCTCAATGAGCTGTCTGTGGTTGCTACGGCAACTCTGGTTGTTGTGGTCGTGCTCGTACAAGTGTGCTCACCGAGAACGAGCATGAGACTGGCTGCAGTTTCTATAACGGCCAATGGTGTCAGTAACGGTTAGAAATTTCTCAACTTACGGAGAGCACCTTTAAAGCCTATTTTGCTATTTATCTTTTTTAGGCTATACTGTCACCCTGGTGTCGCAGCCTGTCTATTTGAACGGACATTTTATTTCTGTAGCCCATACAGCGGGCAAGGGCTAAAACATTTTTTTTTACTATAGGCTACATTGTCTGCTGACATTTAAGTATTTTACTGCACTTTAACAAAAAAAATCTTATCTAAATGGCCTATGTGCAATGTTTTTTGTTCATTGTTGTTCAGTTGTTAAGTCGTTTGAAATAAAGCTGCTTTTAATTTTTGACTGATTGTTCTGTTCGGATCTATATAGCCTATAATTATAATATAGCAATTTGTTATTGTATTATAAAGTATAAAAAAATGTACATTTATGAAAAGAAACAAAAAATGCCTGATGATTATGCAGTTTTTTGCCATGGCTCATGTGAATTTGTGAAGGTAGGCCAGGTTGATCACTTGCAATTAAATTCTGAAACTACACATAGTTTAGCAGTCTCTAAAAACATTTTTCACTGAAGAGTAACTAATTTTTACATTTTAAAAGCGCATAGTGTTGCACTCGCAGTATGCGCCGCATAGCAAGTGCAACACCACGCACTATGATGTTGATGTGAATAATTCTACTTATTCTAGGCTTAATGTAATGATGATAATATTAATAACTATGATCATAATATTTTTATCTAATAATGACATATACAATTTTAATTACATTAATTACATTAAATATCGTCTTGAAATCGTTAACAGGTTCAGCTTTGGGCGATCTCTCTGCCTATCGTTGATACACGATACTATCGTCTATCGGCACAACCCTTATAAAGAACTTCAATATTTAATAACTACCTGGACAATAAAAATAGCAATTAATACATTTGTTTAAAAATTCATTAATTAATCTATAAATAAATAAACAAAGATACAAAAAAATCATTATATAACATTTTATTAGGCAATAAAAAGTGAGATTATAAAAATAACGTAGAAATGAAATAATAATCCATTAATAAATAGTTCAAATTAATATAACAATTTCAGGGGTGCAAACTCATCAGGGGTGAAAAAGGTGACAAAGACACAAGTTGTATCTTTGTCTATTTACTTATAGATTAATTAATTAATGAATTTTAATTAATAAAAAAGAGTTTCTCTCAGTGCTGTTTGATTATCATCAGTGACAGACAGGAGCATAATTAGGTAACTTCCCCTTTAAGACCAAAGTCCGGATCTAATATACACATGAGTTTTCTCTTTTAGCTGTTTACTTTCTCTTAAGACCTAAATTGTTGTGTTTATGAGGATACTTGCAAAAGCCGTGAATTTTGACGCATGTTATGTGTTGGGCTAATACACAGCTGCAACAATACTCACAAGCTCTTGAGAACCGGATGCACGGCTTGCACGCTCCTCTTAAACAGAAACAGCGCGCGCATATAGCACGGTTGTTTGTGTATCAACGGCTTTAAATCATTTAATTTGAAACTGCGGTGCTTAAAATCATGTGCAAATGTTAAGCTTTTTTGATCACGCACACAGCAATGTGACGTGGGTGCGTAACCTCGCATTTTCGTTTAACATTTCTGTTTTCATTTCCCAATGGTTCTTCTTATTCTTTTCGCTATTCAATATGCTTTTTGTTTTAGCTTCTCTATTTAGCTTTTCCGTGACTCTTTGGGTCCTTGCAAATGGTCAAATGAGAAATGCAAATTAGCTATGGCCAGATGGATGTAACAAGCTCGCTGATTGGCTCTGATTGTACGTCATGCGCAGATTTATAGATCTCGGATGAGGACCCAAAGAGTCACGGAAAAGCTAAATAGAGAGGCTAAAACAAAAAGCAAATCGAATAGCGAAAAGAATAAGGAGAACCATCTGGAAAAATATAAACAGAAATGTTAAACGGAAATGCCCTTTTAAATGCCTAATTTAAACCTGTATTTGTAGTTCAAATTATAAATCCAGTTATTTATTTCTCTTTTTAAATCGCTTTTTGAAATACATTTTGAAATTCCATTATTTTATTAAGAATTTGTAATTGCAATTTAAAATGATGAACTTATTGAGTGTTTTACGTTGTTTTTGTAAATTGTTATATTAATTTGAACTATTTATTAATGGATTCGTATTTTATTTCTACATTATTTTATAATCTCACTTTTAATTGCCTAATAAAATGTTACATAATGATTTTTTTTGTAACTTTGTCTATTTATTTATAGATTAATTAATGAATTTTTAAACAAATGTATTAATTGCTATTTTTATTGTCCAGGTAGTTATTAAATATTGAAGTTCTTTATGACATTTTGCATGACTCTTGTGGTCCTCCATACAGGAAATCCCTAACTGCTACATGACAATGAGACTGTTCTCATCCTAAGCAAATGCTTTATTTGTCTGCACAATGGTAACCATTTAAAAACCCAATAACAAAACAAAAACTCTTTCAAATACTAATACAACAACATACTAAACATGAGTCCTGCTCTTTTCTTGTCTTAATTAATAATGCATAAAATAACCTGTTATTTTGATATTTACCCTAATTATTCAGTCTCACGCAATGCATGCTGAAAACTGCAAATCCCTGTCAAAGTTAGCAATAAGTTAGCTAACTACAACACAAATTATTAATGTAGTCCCAACTTAAACAAACCATGTTCACATAGGGTTTACTGACAAGATGTGCATGACAATCACATGCAGTTTATCATGCAGTCCTAGTCTAAAGAATTAAATATGCAAAAGGATGTGGCTGTGGATTCTTACGAACCCATTTATCATCACTTCAGTAAGTTATCATGATCATTAATCAGAGTTTGTATTTTTCCAAATCTAATGAGAATGTATCTGTAACATGAAATAAGAAAGGATGGGCCACTCTTACCCTGGGCTGCCAGTTCTCGTACTGTTTCTGTAAGTTGGTCCCTATTGTCTCCAGGGCTTTCTGTGGACTCATAGACAGAGGGTCTGAAAGATGCAGAGACAAAAACTTCATAAACTGCTAAACAATGTAAATAACATCTTATTAAAGCTCTTTTACTAAAGTCAAGAACATTTAGTGCAAATCTATTTCAGTGATTGTGTCTAAACACTACACAGAGCACTGAAATATTACACAAGCAAACTAGATAGAAAAGTTTGAAGACTAATTTTATGTTGGCCTGACAAAGCCTTGACTGAATTTTAAACATTTTAAACAGTTTGAATTTTAAAAATTTTAAACAGTTTGAATTTTAAACAGTTTGAACCACTTTTAAGAAGTCTGGTTTAGTAGTCAAACTGGCTGTTAACATGTTTTCGTTTAAAGCTAGTGTAGGGTAAAAATACATCCATCAATGGTGGAAACCAGTTGGCATGGTCAAGGATTCTCACACGTCTTTTCCAACGCTCAAGGATGATGTTGAATGTTACGTAATTTGGGTAGTTTTATCTGACTCCAAAAGATAAAATCTCGTTGTTTGTAATTATAAATCAAACAGATAAAATTGTGGAATTTGGATAAATGTTTAATCATTCTATTTAACTCATGTTTATATGGAACTCATTAATTTGGTTAACAATGTTGTATCGGTCCACACCACATTAATGCTGTGTAACCAGCTAACTTTATGCTAGATGTTAATGTTTTGTGTAAGTCAGTTACATGGTAATGACGCTGCATTTGCAACATAATAAACGATCTATAAATGGGCTACCATGCATCGCCATTTAGCCATCCTGTCAGCAAAATGTAGCCTAATGTCACTGGATTAAATAATTATTGAAATGTTAAGGGGTTTTAATAACTATTTTCATCCTGCAACAATGTGAGTGATATTAAACTAATGCTTGCATTCAGAGTATGTATGTGCGTGTGTTTATAAGTGCACCTTAGCCTTACCTGATTTATTAGTCATTGTTAGACAGACAGTATGTTTAATAAATAAAATATTTTTCGTATTCTCTCTCTTTTTGACAGTATCAGCCAGAGGAGGATGTACTATGATGTTGATGTGAATAATTCTACTTATTCTAGGCTTAATGTAATGATGATAATATTAATAACTATGATCATAATATTTTTATCTAATAATGACATATACAATTTTAATTACATTAATTACATTAAATATCGTCTTGAAATCGTTAACAGGTTCAGCTTTGGGCGATCTCTCTGCCTATCGTTGATACACGATACTATCGTCTATCGGCACAACCCTTATAAAGAACTTCAATATTTAATTAAAACTGCAAGCAGTGATGGAAGGGCCCTCGCACACCTGACACCGCCACGCCGTGGCATGAGAAGAATTAAAGGGAACAGTAGTAAATAGGCATTTAAGCATGTAAACATAGGTGAACCATTTAAAAGTGTAGTATAATGTGCCACATTTCCTGTTGCTAATTACAAATGACAGCGAGGTAGCATCGTGTAAGATAGCATGAGAGAGAGAGAGTGAGTGAGCGAGTGTGTGTGTGTATGAGTGACTACATGTAAATATTGGCACGTAGATGTGTTCTGTCCAGGACTCTTATCAATCATGTGAAGTTTGGGACAAATCTGACATTGCATTATCATTTGAAACATGTTACTTCCTGTTACCAGCTGGTGGCGCTATGACCGTAACTGACTATTGGCATCATAAGTGACTATCAGTGATGGGAGTAACGCGTTACTGTAACTCCACTATTTTTTTAAATCAAGTAACGCAATTACAATTACTGAAATTTAAATGAGTTCGTTACGCGCGTTACTCTATTTTGTAAAAAATAGACAAGACATATCTGACGTCGCAGGACTGTAGTTGGCGGCGCAATGATTCATTACACTTCATCATAGCTGACAGTGCATATAGAATGAACATGAAAAATCTAAACGGGACAACATACCTTTGTTTAAAAATTGTGCGCAAGTCATAATCCATCCAGGTTCATGTTTGTAAATTATCTTCACCAAGCAATCGCAGTATGACATCAACTTGCATTTGTAGTCCACAAAGGTAATAAATCTAAGAAATGATCATATATTCTTAGATGTTTACATCGGCTTCATGGAAGAGAACGATCCGCGATTGTTGTTTCCACTAAAATATTCACACTGCGGTGTACACCCGTGTTAAAACTCCATAGTATGTGTGAGCTCGCTTTTAGTTTTAGTTTCAGTCTCTCCGTATCCGAACAAAAAATCCACTCGCTCTGTGTCCATCTGACAAAACAATCCACTCGCTCTGTGTCCGTCCGACAAAACAATCCACGTAGCCTACTCCGTTTTCTGAATAACTATCTTCCTTTAATCCTGTGTATCATTTAAATCCAACAGAAAACAAACAATATATGACCAAAGAGCGCAGTCCCTGTGGCAAGCTTCACAAGCTGTGTTCCAATTCAAGTGCTGCACCCTACTAAGCATGCAATAAAAGGTGAGCACTTGCCCATTCAAGGCGCTCAGAAGTTCGCGAAGAGAACTGAAATGAGACGGTCTAACCTTCGGAGGACCCATAATTTGCCTCATCTGCTGCACACGCATCGTGCCTGTCAGCAGGACACAGCGGAGACGTTTCTAACTTATTAAAATAAATATGAAATCAGAAAAATTATAATTTATTTTAGAAAATTTGACATGTTGACACAATTGTCTCCAAATTTTTAAAGAGACACTACACAATTTTAACACATTTTATATTTTTGTAAACATGCAGAATATTTGTCTAAATGGTCTAAATGATATACATAAATAAACTAAGTTTAAATATTAAGATAATTTCTAACAAAAATATTCAAAGGTTGAATCTAAAGCAAAATAGGCTCCTACAGTATGTGATATATTAGAGTCTTATGTGTAAAATAGCCCATCCATATCATTTTACTGTTTGACTGTTCAGTACTGTTCATATTTACAATTAAAAAGCAGACATAAAAGTAACTTAAAAGTTACTTTTCTAAGTAACTAATTACTTTTGATATACAGTATCCGGTAGAGTAATTCAGTTACTTTTAAAAGAAGTAATTAGTAACTGTAACTAATTACTAATTTTTTAGTAACTTGCCCAACACTGGTGACTATTGACATGTAGATGTGTTCAGTCCAGGACTCTTATTAATCATGTGAAGTTTGGGACAGATCAGACATTGCATAATCAGTGTAAACATGTCACTTCCTGTTGTCAGCTGGTGGCGCTATAACCATAAGTGACTATTGACATGTAGATGTGTTCAGTCCAGGACTCTTATTAATCATGTGAAGTTAGGGAAAGATCGGACATTGCATAATCAGTGTAAACATGTCACTTCCTGTTGCCAGCTGGTGGCGCTATAACCATAAGTGACTATTGACATGTAGATGTGTTCACTCCAGGACTCTTATTAATCATGTGAAGTTTGGGACAGATCAGACATTGGATAATCATTGTAAACATGTCACTTCCTGTTGCCAGCTGGTGGCGCTATAACTATAAGTGACTAATGACATGTAGATGTGTTCACTCCAGGACTCTTATTAATCATGTGAAGTTTGGGACAGATCAGACATTGGATAATCATTGTAAACATGTCACTTCCTGTTGCCAGCTGGTGGCGCTATAACCATAAGTGACTATTGACATGTAGATGTGTTCAGTCCAGGACTCTTATTAATCATGTGAAGTTTGGGACAGATCAGACATTGGATAATCATTGTAAACATGTCACTTCCTGTTGCCAGCTGGTGGCGCTATAACCATAAGTGACTATTGACATGTAGATGTGTTCAGGTCATGACTCTTAGCAATCATGTGAAGTTTGGGACAGATCGGACACTGTATGCCTGAGTTCCAGCAACCTGTTTCATAGCGAAACATCAAATTTTGGCTGGCCGAAACAGACACAAATTTTAATATAGAATCAAATCCTTCGCAATTTAGCATCACAAAGGCCTTAAGATGACACTCGCCAAATATGATGATGATTCGACGAAAACTGTAGGAGGAGTTAGTTAAAGTATGACTGCTGGAAATGAGAAAAACTGAGCCAAAATCTGAGAAATAATTCAAAATAGCTGACTTCCTGTTTGGTTTAGGGCGTTGCTCCAAGAGACTTTTTTGTAGGGCTTGTAATAATACATGAGCATACCGAAATTCGTACATGTAAGTTAAACACAGTCCAAGGGCTGCTTCATTCAATATTTGAAAGTGGCGCTAAAACATGTTCCTTCAGGTTGCCAGCTGGTGGCGCTATGGCTATAAATGAAAATTGTTATGTAGATGTGTTCAGGTCAGGACTCTTAGCAATCATGTGAAATTTGGGACAGATCGGACATTGTATGCATGAGTTCCAGCAACTTCCTGTTTCATTGGAAAACATCAAACTTTGTCGGGCCAGAACCGACACAAATTTTTACGTAGAGTCAAATTCTTCGCAATTTAGCATCACAAAGGCCTTAAGATGACACTCACCAAATATGAAGATGATCCGACGAAAACTGTAGGAGGAGTTAGTTAAAGTATGACGCCTGGAAATGACAAAAACTGCGCCCAAATCACAAAAATTACTCCGAATAGCTGACTTCCTGTTTGGTTTACGGCTTCGCTCCAAGAGACTTTTTTGTAGGTCTTGTCATGCTACAGAAGCGTCCCGAATTTCGTAATTGTACGTCAAACACAGTCCGAGGGCTGCTTCGTTGAAAATTTGTAGGTGGCGCTATAGAGCCATTTTCCCACGCCTAATTCTAAAGCCTACACCACATGTAAATTTTCATCACTCTTGACATTTGTGCAAAATTTCATGAGTTTTTGAGTATGTTTAGGCCCTCTAAAGTCCCGCTGAAGTCGGAGAAGAAAAAGAAAAAAAATAATAATAATAATAACTCCTTGAAGAACAATAGGGTCCTCATACCCCGGTGTGCTCGGGCCCTAATAACTACCTGGACAATAAAAATAGCAATTAATACATTTGTTTAAAAATTCATTAATTAATCTATAAATAAATAAACAAAGATACAAAAAAATCATTATATAACATTTTATTAGGCAATAAAAAGTGAGATTATAAAAATAACGTAGAAATGAAATAATAATCCATTAATAAATAGTTCAAATTAATATAACAATTTCAGGGGTGCAAACTCATCAGGGGTGAAAAAGGTGACAAAGACACAAGTTGTATCTTTGTCTATTTACTTATAGATTAATTAATTAATGAATTTTAATTAATAAAAAAGAGTTTCTCTCAGTGCTGTTTGATTATCATCAGTGACAGACAGGAGCATAATTAGACAAAAAAATGGTTCTGAAGCTGTAGCTCGGTCATTCTTTGATCAAGTGAAATGAAATTTGGTACACTTCATGTGGACCATGAACTTGGGGTCCATGCCAAATTTGGTGACAGCGCCACCTATGGGTCATGAGATAATAAAATAGGCTCTTTTTGCCCATAACTTCTGAACTGTTTGTCAGAAAATTATGATCTTGATGTCTATGGATTGCTTACCTCATGCCGCATCTGTCGATGTGTATTATGCCGGGTTTTACCAAACCGCCTGTCCGCCATTTTGAAATTTCACATAAATTGTTATATTTTTTGAACTATTCGAGATATCCGCGCAAAAATTGGTAAGAAACTTTGACATGATGTCCTGAAGTTACCTGGGAAGTCAGAGTACAGCGCCACCTATGGGTTATAAACTATAACAATTCTTATTTATATTATACTGTTATCTCTTTTCTGCTGCCCAATGAACTGTGTCAACTGAGTGGCGCATCTAGTTAATCATATGCATTGAGATTCTGAGTTACTGGGTTCAAATCCCACCTGAGTCATGACGTTTTGTTCTTCCTCATCAATTCTTCTCAACCTGTCTGTAGTTCACATGTGTTCTATTTTTCCATGTTTGCTGTTGTTGCTCTGCATTGTGGTGGTTCTTGCTGTGCTTTGTGAGCTTGCTATGCTTTGTGTGCTTGCTGTGCTTTGTGTGCTTGCTGTGCTTTGTGAGCTTGCTGTGCTTTGTGTGCCTGCTGTGCTTTGTGAGCTTGCTGTGCTTTGTGAGCTTGCTGTGCTTTGTGTGCTTGCTGTGCTTTGTGTGCTTGCTGTGCTTTGTGTGCTTTGTGTGCTTGCTGTGCTTTGTGTGCCTGCTGTGCTTTGTGTGCCTGCTGTGATTTGTGTAATTGCTGTGCTTTGTGTGCTTGCTGTGCATTGTGAGCTTGCTGTGCTTTGTGTGCTTGCTGTGCTGTGTGTGCATTGCGCTGAAGGTGCTTGACCCCGTGTTGCTGCTTGCAGCTATATTTAGGGGTCAAGTACCGAAGGTGCTAAGACACCTATTGTAATTAGGGGTCAAGCACCGAAGGTGCTGAGACACCTATTGGAATTGTACTTTTTTCTTCTTCTTAGCCATTGGTGTCTATGGCAGCCCTATGAACCGTATGTAGGAAAATGATGAAATTTGGCACAGTTGTAGTGGTGGTCATAAATAGTCATGTGGCCAAAAATGGGGTCTCTAGCAGTAACTCTATAGCGCCACCATCATCTCAAAAATTCAATGTTCAAATGGTTATAACTCATGATTCATTTGCTCTATGAAAATTCTACTTAGTACACGTGATTGCTCTCCTCATGCTTATTGTTTTCAATACCTTACAGTAAGACTCCACCCATTACAGTAGCGGCCATTTTGAAATGTACAGTATTTCGTTTTTTCGCTACTCCTCCTTCAAATTTGGTTCAATTCTTATGAGATTTGGCACATGTGATCTTTGGAGTGAGCCGCATAGAAATGACTGAACAGAATTTTGATATTTTTCTTTATTTAAAAGTAATTAATGCGTGAACTTAACGAGATTGACGCAAAATTGGTTCTGAAGCTGTATCTCGGTCATTCTTTGATCAATCGAGATGAAATTTGGTACGCTTCATGTCGACCATGAACTGGGGGTCCATGCCAAATTTGGTGACAGCGCCACCTATGGGTCATGAGATAGTAAAAAAGGCTATTTTTGCGCATAACTTCTGAATCCTTTGTCAGAAAATTATGATATTGGTGTCTACGGATTCCTTACCTCATGCCGCATCTGTCGATGTGTATTATGCCGGGTTTGACCGAACCGCCTGTCCGCCATTTTGAAATTTGTCATAAATTGTTATAACTTTTGAAGTATTGGATATATTGGCGCAAAAATCGGTAGGAAGCTTTGGCATGATGTCCTGATTGTATCTGGGAAGTCAGAATACAGCGCCACCTAGGGGTTATAAACTATAACAGTTCTTATAGAACTGCTCATAACTTCTGAATACTTTGTCGGATATTAATTTTCTTTGCGAAATTGTATTCACTGGTTTATGCCGATTGCAACGATACCTCGTTTGTCATTTTCCATCATTCTGTTCATGTGTTATTGTAAGGCATATGGTAAATGATTTTTTCGCTACTCCTTTTACAAATTTTGTTTATTTTATGCCAGGTTCTGCTCGTATAATGTTTGGAGCAATCCGCACAGAAATGACTGAACAGATTTTTCTTGCACCTAGGAATTTTTTTGAGAAAAACCTCTGTAAAGTTGATCGTCCCTGTGATGTTGTCTATTTGTCATAGTTAATTACTTTATATTACATTTATAGCGTTACTCTACGGAATGTTCGTCTTGTCTTCAATCTCACTTGAGCTTTTTGATTCTCATATACATTGTATTTCTGTGATTTCTGCTCTGCGGTGTCATTTCTACATCTTTGGTGATTGGCATATGTCAATGCTTGCATTTCTGTAATCTCTTTCCTGCTGCCCCTTGAGCTGTGTCTGCTGAGTGGCGCATCCACTAAGTCGTATGCATAGAGATCCTGAGTTCATGGGTTCGAATCCCACCTGAGGCAGGTGTTAATTTCTTCTATTAAAGTTTTGTTCTTTCCCACCTATTCTTCTTGACCTGTCTGTAGTTCACATATGTTCTATTTTTGCCATGTTTTCTGTTGCTGCTCTGCACTGCGGTGGTTCTGCTCTGTCATTGCAACGCTTTGGGTACTTGCTGCGCTTTGTGTTCTTGATGCACCTTGGGTGGTCAGTGAGCATTGGGTGATTGATACCTTCTATGTTGCTTGCTGTGCTTTGGGTGCTCATTGCGCTAAAGGTGCTTGGCCCCGAATCGCTGCTTGCAGCTATATTTATTATTATTATCGTCCCATGGGAGTCTATGGCAGCCCTATGAACCGTACATAGGAAAATGATGAAATTTGGCACAGTTGTAGAGGTGGTCATAAATAGTCATGTGACCAAAAATGGGGTCTCTAGCAATAACTCTATAGCGCCACCAGCAGTGCAAAAAATCAATGTTCAAACTGTTATAAATAGTGAACCATTTGATCTATGAAAATTCTACTTAGTACACGTGATTGCTCTCATCCCGCTTATTGAATTTGATACTTTACAGTAAGACTCCACCCATTACAGTAACGGCCATTTTGAAATGTACAGTATTTAGTTTTTTCGCTACTCCTCCTTCAAATGTGGTTCAATTCTTATGAGATTTGGCACAGGTGATCTTTGGAGTGAGCCGCATAGAAATGACTGAACAGAATTTTGATATTTATCTTTGTTCAAAAGTAATAAATGCGCAAACTTAACGAGGTTGACGCAAAAATGGTTCTGAAGCTGTAGCTCGGTCATTCTTTGATCAATTGAAATGAAATTTGGTACACTTCATGTCGACCATGAACTTGGGGTCCATGCCAAATTTGGTGACAGCGCCACCTATGGGTAATGAGATAGGAAAATAGGCTATTTTTGCCCATAACTTCTGAACTGTTTGTCAGAAAATTATGATCTTGATGTCTATGGATTGCTTACCTCATGCCGCATCTGTCGATGTGTATTATGCCGGGTTTTACCAAACCGCCCGTCCGCCATTTTGAAATTTGATATAAATTGTTATATTTTTTGAACTATTGGACATATCTGCGCAAAAATTGATAAGGAGCTTTGACATGATATCCTGAAGGTACCTGAGAAGTCAGAATACAGCGCCACCTAGGGTTTATAAACTAATTTGACATATGTTAATCCTTGTAGCTTTCTAATCTCTTTTCTGCTGCCTCATGAGCTGTGTCATCTGAGTGGCGCATCAAGTTAATCATATGTATTGAGATTCTGAGTTCCTGGGTTTGAATCCCACCTGAGTCAGGTATTTTGTTCTTCCTCATCAGTTCTTCTCAACCTGTCTGTAGTTCAAATGTGTTCTATTTTTCCATGTTTGCTGTTTTTGCTCTGCATTGTGGTGGTTCTTGCTGTGCTTTCTGTGCTTTGTGTGCATGCTGTACTTTGGGAGTTTGCTGTGCTTTGTGTGCTGGTTGTGCTTTGTGTGCTTACTGTGCTTTGTGTGCTTGCTGTGCTTTGTGAGCTTGCTGTGCTTTGTGAGTTTGCTGTGCTTTGTGAGCTTGCTGTGCTTTGTGAGCTTGCTGTGCTTTGTGTGCTTGCTGTGCTTTGTGAGTTTGCTGTGCTTTGTGAGCTTGCTGTGCTTTGTGAGCTTGCTGTGCTTTGTGTGCTTGCTGTGCTTTGTGAGTTTGCTATGCTTTGTGAGATTACTGTGCTTTGTGTGCTTGCTGTGCTTTGCGTGCTTGCTGTGCTTTGCGTGCTTGCTGTGCTTTGCGAGTTTGATGTGCTTTGTGTAATTGCTGTGCTTTGTGTGCTTGCTGTGCATTGTGAGCTTGCTGTGCTTTGTGTGCTTGCTGTGCTTTGTGTGCTTGCTGTGCTTTGTGTGCTTGCTGTGCTTTGTGTGCTTGCTGTGCTTTGTGTGCTTGCTGTGCTTTGTGTGCTTGCTGTGCTTTGTGAGCTTGCTGTGCTTTGTGAGCCTGCTGTGATTTGTGTAATTGCTGTGCTTTGTGTACTTGCTGTGCATTGTGAATTTGCTGTGCTTTGTGTGCTTGCTGTGCTGTGTGTGCATTGCGCCGAAGGTGCTTGACCCCGTGTTGCTGCTTGCAGCTATATTTAGGGGTCAAGCACCGAAGGTGCTGAGACACCTATTGTAATTGTTAGTATTATTATTATTATTATTATTAGGGGTCAAGCACCGAAGGTGCTGAGACACCTATTGCAATTGTTAGTATTATTATTATTATTATTATTATTCTTACTCTTGTCCAATGGGAGTCTATGGCAGCCCTATGAACCGTAAGTAGTAGAGTGATGAAATTTGGCACAGTTGTAGTGGTGGTCCTAAAAAGTCATGTGACCAAAAATGGGGTCTCTAGCAGTAACTCTATAGCGCCACCAGCAGTGCAAAAATTCAATGTTCAAACTGTTATAATTGGTGAACCATTTGATCTATGAAAATTCTACTTAGTACACGTGATTGCTCTCATCCCACTTATTGAATTTGATACTTTACAGTAAGACTCCACCCATTACAGTAGCGGCCATTTTGAAATGTACAGTATTTCGTTTTTTCGCTACTCCTCCTTCAAATTTGGTTCAATTCTTATGAGATTTGGCACATGTGATCTTTGGAGTGAGCCGCATAGAAATGACTGAACAGAATTTTGATATTTTTCTTTATTTAAAAGTAATTCATGCGTGAACTTAACGAGATTGACGCAAAATTGGTTCTGAAGCTGTATCTCGGTCATTCTTTGATCAATCGAGATGAAATTTGGTACGCTTCATGTCGACCATGAAATGGGGCTCCATGCCAAATTTGGTGACAGCGCCACCTATGGGTCATGAGATAGTAAAAAAGGCTATTTTTGCGCATAACTTCTGAATCGTTTGTCAGAAAATTATGATCTTGGTGTCTACGGATTCCTTACCTCATGCCGCATCTGTCGATGTGTATTATGCCGGGTTTGACCGAACCGCCTGTCCGCCATTTTGAAATTTGTCATAAATTGTTATAACTTTTGAAGTATTGGATATATTGGCGCAAAAATCGGTAGGAAGCTTTGGCATGATGTCCTGATTGTATCTGGGAAGTCAGAATACAGCGCCACCTAGGGGTTATAAACTATAACAGTTCTTATAGAACTGCTCATAACTTCTGAATACTTTGTCGGATATTAATTTTCTTTGTGAAATTGTATTCACTGGTTTATGCCGATTGCAACGATACCTCGTTTGTCATTTTCCATCATTCTGTTCATGTGTTATTGTAAGGCATATGGTAAATGATTTTTTCGCTACTCCTTTTACAAATTTTATTTTATGCCAGGTTCTGCTCGTATAATGTTTGGAGCAATCCCCACAGAAATGACTGAACAGATTTTTCTTGCACCTAGGAATTTTTTTGAAAAAAACCTCTGTAAGTTGATCGTCCCTGTGATGTTGTCTATTTGTCATAGTTAATTACTTTATATTACATTTTATAGCGTTACTCTACGGAATGTTCTTCTTGTCTTCAATCTCACTTGAGCTTTTTGATTCTCATATACATTGTATTTCTGTGATTTCTGCTCTGCGGTGTCATTTCTACATCTTTGGTGATTGGCATATGTCAATGCTTGCATTTCTGTAATTTCTTTCCTGCTGCCCCTTGGGCTGTGTCTGCTGAGTGGCGCAGCCACTAAGTCGTATGCATAGAGATCCTGAGTTCATGGGTTCGAATCCCACCTGAGGCAGGTGTTAATTTCTTCTATTAAAGTTTTGTTCTTTCCCACCTATTCTTCTTGACCTGTCTGTAGTTCACATATGTTCTATTTTTGCCATGTTTTCTGTTGCTGCTCTGCACTGCGGTGGTTCTGCTCTGTCATTGCTACGCTTTGGGTACTTGCTGCGCCTTGTGTTCTTGATGCACCTTGGGTGGTCAATGCACATTGGGTTATTGATACCTTCTATGTTGCTTGCTGTGCTTCGGGTGCTCATTGCGCTAAAGGTGCTTGGCCCCGAATCGCTGCTTGCAGCTATATTTAGGGGTCAAGCACCGAAGGTGCTGAGACACCTATTGCAATTGTTAGTATTATTATTATTATTATTATTCTTACTCTTGTCCAATGGGAGTCTATGGCAGCCCTATGAACCGTAAGTAGTAGAGTGATGAAATTTGGCACAGTTGTAGTGGTGGTCCTAAAAAGTCATGTGACCAAAAATGGGGTCTCTAGCAGTAACTCTATAGCGCCACCAGCAGTGCAAAAATTCAATGTTCAAACTGTTATAATTGGTGAACCATTTGATCTATGAAAATTCTACTTAGTACACGTGATTGCTCTCATCCCACTTATTGAATTTGATACTTTACAGTAAGACTCCACCCATTACAGTAGCGGCCATTTTGAAATGTACAGTATTTCGTTTTTTCGCTACTCCTCCTTCAAATTTGGTTCAATTCTTATGAGATTTGGCACATGTGATCTTTGGAGTGAGCCGCATAGAAATGACTGAACAGAATTTTGATATTTTTCTTTATTTAAAAGTAATTCATGCGTGAACTTAACGAGATTGACGCAAAATTGGTTCTGAAGCTGTATCTCGGTCATTCTTTGATCAATCGAGATGAAATTTGGTACGCTTCATGTCGACCATGAAATGGGGGTCCATGCCAAATTTGGTGACAGCGCCACCTATGGGTCATGAGATAGTAAAAAAGGCTATTTTTGCGCATAACTTCTGAATCGTTTGTCAGAAAATTATGATCTTGGTGTCTACGGATTCCTTACCTCATGCCGCATCTGTCGATGTGTATTATGCCGGGTTTGACCGAACCGCCTGTCCGCCATTTTGAAATTTGTCATAAATTGTTATAACTTTTGAAGTATTGGATATATTGGCGCAAAAATCGGTAGTAAGCTTTGGCATGATGTCCTGATTGTATCTGGGAAGTCAGAATACAGCGCCACCTAGGGGTTATAAACTATAACAGTTCTTATAGAACTGCTCATAACTTCTGAATACTTTGTCGGATATTAATTTTCTTTGTGAAATTGTATTCACTGGTTTATGCCGATTGCAACGATACCTCGTTTGTCATTTTCCATCATTCTGTTCATGTGTTATTGTAAGGCATATGGTAAATGATTTTTTCGCTACTCCTTTTACAAATTTTGTTTATTTTATGCCAGGTTCTGCTCGTATAATGTTTGGAGCAATCCGCACAGAAATGACTGAACAGATTTTTCTTGCACCTAGGAATTTTTTGAGAAAAACCTCTGTAAAGTTGATCGTCCCTGTGATGTTGTCTATTTGTCATAGTTAATTACTTTATATTACATTTTATAGCGTTACTCTACGGAATGTTCTTCTTGTCTTCAATCTCACTTGAGCTTTTTTATTCTCATATACATTGTATTTCTGTGATTTCTGCTCTGCGGTGTCATTTCTACATCTTTGGTGATTGGCATATGTCAATGCTTGCATTTCTGTAATCTCTTTCCTGCTGCCCCTTGAGCTGTGTCTGCTGAGTGGCGCATCCATTAAGTCGTATGCATAGAGATCCTGAGTTCATGGGTTCGAATCCCACCTGAGGCAGGTGTTAATTTCTTCTATTAAAGTTTTGTTCTTTCCCACCTATTCTTCTTGACCTGTCTGTAGTTCACATATGTTCTATTTTTGCCATGTTTTCTGTTGCTGCTCTGCACTGCGGTGGTTCTGCTCTGTCATTGCAACGCTTTGGGTACTTGCTGCGCTTTGTGTTCTTGATGCACCTTGGGTGGTCAGTGAGCATTGGGTTATTGATACCTTCTATGTTGCTTGCTGTGCTTTGGGTGCTCATTGCGCTAAAGGTGCTTGGCCCCGAATCGCTGCTTGCAGCTATATTTATTATTATTATTATTCTGCTTCTTCTTCTTCTTAGCCATAGGTGTCTATGGCAGCCCTATGAACCGTACATAGGAAAATGATGAAATTTGGCACAGTTGTAGTGGTGGTCTTAAAAAGTCATGTGACCAAAAATGGGGTCTCTAGTACTAACTCTATAGCGCCACCAGCAGTGCAAAAATTCAATGTTCAAAGGGTTATAACTTCTGATCCGCTTGATCTATGAAAATTCTACTTAGTACACGTGATTGCTCTCCTCATGCTTGTTGCTTTTAATACCTTACAGTAAAACTCCACCCATTACAGTAGCGGCCATTTTGAAATGTACAGTATTCCATTTTTTCGCTACTCCTCCTTCAAATGTTGTTAAATTCTTATGAGATTTGGCACAGATGATCTTTGGAGTAAGCCGCATAGAAATGACTGAACAGAATTTTGATATTTATCTTTGTTCAAAAGTAATAAATGCGCAAACTTAACGAGGTTGACGCAAAAATGGTTCTGAAGCTGTAGCTCAGTCATTCTTTGATCAATTGAAATGACATTTGGTACACTTCATGTGGACCATGAACTTGGGGTCCATGCCAAATTTGGTGACAGCGCCACCTATGGGTCATGAGATAATAAAATAGGCTATTTTTGCCCATAACTTCTGAACTGTTTGTCAGAAAATTATGATCTTGATGTCTATGGATTGCTTACCTCATGCCGCATCTGTCGATGTGTATTATGCCGGGTTTGACCACACACATCTGTCCGACATTTTGAAATTTGTCATAAATTGTTATATCTTTTGAACTATTGGACATATCCGTGCAAAAATCAGTAGGGAGATTCAGCATGATGTCTTGAAGGTACCTTGGAAGTCAGAGTATAGCGCCACCTAGGGGTTATAAACTATAACAGTTCTTATGGAACTGCTTATAACTTCTGAATACTTTGTCTGATATTAATTTCTTTGGGAAATTGTATTCACTGGTTTATGCCGATTGCAACGATACCTCGTTTGTCATTTTCCAACATTCTGTTCATGGGTTATTGTAAAGCATATGGTAGATGATTTTTTCGCTACTCTTTTTACAAATTTTGTTTATTTTATGCCAGGTACTGCTCGTATAATGTTTGGAGCAATCCGCACAGAAATGACTGAACAGATTTTTGATATTCTGTTTTCTTTTTCTTAGAAATACCACTCCAAAGTTGACCGTGCCTGTGACGTTGTCTATTTGTCATAGTAAATTAATGTGACTGTATATTACATTGTATAGCATTACTATACAGAATGATCTTCTTGTCTTCAATCTCACTTGAGCTTTTTGATTCTCATATACATTGTATTTGTGTTAGTTCTGCTCTGCACTGTCAGTTCTGCATCTGTGTTGATTGGCATATGTCAATCCTTGCAGCACCTAAGCTGTTTTTTGCTGCCCTTTGAGCTGTGTTAACTGAGTTGCGCATCTGGTTAACCACATGCCATGAGATTCTGAGGTCATGGGTTTGAATCCCATGGGCTGTGATATTCTGTCTTAACTTTTTTCTCACTTAAGTTTTGTGATTTTCATACTATACATTGTATTTCAGTTATTTGTGCTCTCTGTTATCATTTCTGCACGTTTGGTAATTGCTGGATATCAATGTTTACAGCTCTAAATCTCTATTCTATAGCTTGGACACAACAACTCAGTGGTTTAATCGTTTACTCAGTGGCGCATGCGGTAACTGCTGTGCTTTGGGAACCTGAGTTCATGGGTTCGAATCCCATGTGCAGTGGTTTTTGTTTTAACTTTTTTCTCACTTAAGTTTTGTGATTTTCATAATATACATTGTATTTCAGTTATTTGTGCTCTCTGTTGTCATTTCTGCACGTTTGGTAAATGCTGGATATCAATGTTTACAGTTCTAAATCTCTATTCTATAGCTTGGACACACCAACTCAGTGGTTTAATCGTTTACTCAGTGGCGCATGCGGTTAGTGCCTTGCTTTGGGAACCTGAGGTCATGGGTTCGAATCCCAGCTCTTACTTTCACTTATTGAGATTTCCTTTTGTGTTCCCTTTAACATGTTCTTCTCGACCTGTCTGGTTTTCCACACGTGTTATATTTTTGCCATCTTTACTGTTGTTGCTCCGCACTGCAGTGGTTCTGCTCTGCATTTGCTTTGCTTCGGGTTCGGGCTCTGTATTGCGCGCTTTCTGCGCTTTGCGCATTTGCTGCGTCGTGTGGTTTTTGCTGTGCTTTGGGTGCTCATTGCGCTGAAGGTGCTTGACCCCGCAATTGCTGCTTGCAGCTATATTTAGGGGCCAAGCACCGAAGGTGCTGAGGCACCTATTGGAACTGTCAGTATTATTATTCTTCATCTTCCCCAATGGGAGTCTATGGCAGCCCTATGAACCGTACGTAGGAAAATGATGAAATTTGGCACAGTTGTAGTGGTGGTCTTAAAAAGTCATGTGACCAAAAATGGGGTCTCTAGTACTAACTCTATAGCGCCACCAGCAGTTCAAAAATTCAATGTTCAAAGGGTTATAACTTCTGATCCGCTTGATCTATGAAAATTCTACTTAGTACACGTGATTGCTCTCCTCATGCTTGTTGATTTTAATACCTTACAGTAAAACTCCACCCATTACAGTAGCGGCCATTTTGAAATGTACAGTATTCCATTTTTTCGCTACTCCTCCTTCAAATGTTGTTCAATTCTTATGAGATTTGGCACAGATGATCTTTGGAGTAAGCCGCATAGAAATGACTGAACAGAATTTTGATATTTATCTTTGTTCAAAAGTAATAAATGCGCAAACTTAACGAGGTTGACGCAAAAATGGTTCTGAAGCTGTAGCTCAGTCATTCTTTGATCAATTGAAATGAAATTTGGTACACTTCATGTGGACCATGAACTTGGGGTCCATGCCAAATTTGGTGACAGCGCCACCTATGGGTCATGAGATAATAAAATAGGCTATTTTTGCCCATAACTTCTGAACTGTTTGTCAGAAAATTATGATCTTGATGTCTATGGATTGCTTACCTCATGCCGCATCTGTCGATGTGTATTATGCCGGGTTTGACCAAACCGCCTGTCCGCCATTTTGAAATTTCACATAATTTGTTATATTTTTTGAACTATTGGACATATCCGCGCAAAAATTAGTAAGGAGCTTCGACATGATGTCCTGAAGGTACCTGGGAAGTCAGAGTACAGCGCCACCTAGGGGTTATAAACTATAACAGTTCTCATGGAACTGCTTATAACTTCTGAATACTTTGTCTGATATTAATTTCTTTGTGAAATTGTATTCACTGGTTTATGCCGATTGCAACGATGCCTCGTTTGTCATTTTCCAACATTCTGTTCATGTGTTATTGTAAAGCATATGGTAGATTATTTTTTCGCTACTCCTTTTGCAAATGTTGTTTATTTTATGCCAGGTACTGCTCGTATAATGTTTGGAGCAATCCGCACAGAAATGACCGAACAGATTTTTGATATTCTGTTCTCTTTCTTAGAAATACCACTCCAAAGTTGACCGTGCCTGTGACGTTGTCTATTTGTCATAGTAAATTAATGTGACTGTATATTACATTGTATAGCATTACTATACAGAATGATGTTCTTGTCTTCAATCTCATTTGAGCTTTTTGATTCCCATATACATTGTATTTCTGATAGTTCTGCTCTGCACTGTCAGTTCTGCATCTGTGTTGATTGGCACATGTCAATCCTTGAAGCACCTAAGCTGTTTTTTGCTGCCCTTTGAGCTGTGTTAGCTGAGTTGCGCATCTGGTTAACCACATGCCATGAGATTCTGAGGTCATGGGTTCAAATCCCATGTGCAGTGATAATTTGTCTTAACTTTTTTCTCACTTAAGTTTTGTGATTTTCATACAATACATTGTATTTCAGTTATTTGTGCTCTCTGTTGTCATTTCTGCACGTTTGGTAATTGCTGGATATCAATGTTTACAGCTCTAAATCTCTATTCTATAGCTTGGACAAACCAACTCAGTGGTTTAATCGTTTACTCAGTGGCGCATGCGGTAACTGTTGTGCTTTGGGAACCTGAGTTCATGGGTTTAAATCCCATGTGCAGTGGTTTTTGTCTTAACTTTTTTCTCACTTAAGTTTTGTGATTTTCATACAATACATTGTATTTCAGTTATTTGTGCTCTCTGTTGTCATTTCTGCACGTTTGGTAATTGCTGGATATCAATGTTTACAGCTCTAAATCTCTATTCTATAGCTTGGACACACCAACTCAGTGGTTTAATCGTTTACTCAGTGGCGCATGCGGTTAGTGTGTTGCTTTGGGAACCTGAGGTCATGGGTTCGAATCCCAGCTCTTACTTTCACTTATTGAGATTTCCTTTTGTGTTCCCTTTAACACGTTCTTCTCGACCTGTCTGGTTTTCCACACGTGTTATATTTTTGAAATCTTTTCTGTTGTTGCTCCGCACTGCAGTGGTTCTGCTCAGCATTTGCTTTGCTTCGGGTTCGGGCTCTGTATTGTGCGCTTTCTGCGCTTTGCGCATTTGCTGCGTCGTGTGGTTTTTGCTGTGCTTTGGGTGCTCATTGCGCTAAAGGTGCTTGGCCCCGAATCGCTGCTTGCAGCTATATTTAGGGGTCAAGCACCGAAGGTGCTGAGACACCTATTGTAATTGTTAGTATTATTATTATTATTCTGCTTCTTCTTCTTCTTAGCCATAGGCGTCTATGGCAGCCCTATGAACCGTACATAGGAAAATGATGAAATTTGGCACAGTTGTAGTGGTGGTCTTAAAAAGTCATGTGACCAAAAATGGGGTCTCTAGTACTAACTCTATAGCGCCACCAGCAGTTCAAAAATTCAATGTTCAAAGGGTTATAACTTCTGATCCGCTTGATCTATGAAAATTCTACTTAGCACACGTGATTGCTCTCCTCATGCTTGTTGATTTTAATACCTTACAGTAAAACTCCACCCATTACAGTAGCGGCCATTTTGAAATGTACAGTATTCCATTTTTTCGCTACTCCTCCTTCAAATGTTGTTCAATTCTTATGAGATTTGGCACAGATGATCTTTGGAGTAAGCCGCATAGAAATGACTGAACAGAATTTTGATATTTATCTTTGTTCAAAAGTAATAAATGCGCAAACTTAACGAGGTTGACGCAAAAATGGTTCTGAAGCTGTAGCTCAGTCATTCTTTGATCAATTGAAATGAAATTTGGTACACTTCATGTGGACCATGAACTTGGGGTCCATGCCAAATTTGGTGACAGCGCCACCTATGGGTCATGAGATAATAAAATAGGCTATTTTTGCCCATAACTTCTGAACTGTTTGTCAGAAAATTATGATCTTGATGTCTATGGATTGCTTACCTCATGCCGCATCTGTCGATGTGTATTATGCCGGGTTTGACCAAACCGCCTGTCCGCCATTTTGAAATTTCACATAATTTGTTATATTTTTTGAACTATTGGACATATCCGCGCAAAAATTAGTAAGGAGCTTCGACATGATGTCCTGAAGGTACCTGGGAAGTCAGAGTACAGCGCCACCTAGGGGTTATAAACTATAACAGTTTTTATGGAACTGCTTATAACTTCTGAATACTTTGTCTGATATTAATTTCTTTGTGAAATTGTATTCACTGGTTTATGCCGATTGCAACGATACCTCGTTTGTCATTTTCCAACATCCTGTTCATGTGTTATTGTAAAGCATTTGGAACATGATTTTTTCGCTACTCCTTTTACAAATTTTGTTTATCTTATGCCAGGTGCTGCTCGTATAATGTTTGGAGCAATCCGCACAGAAATGACCGAACAGATTTTTGATATTCTGTTCTCTTTCTTAGAAATACCACTCCAAAGTTGACTGTGCCTGTGCCGTTGTCTATTTGTCATAGTAAATTAATGTGACTGTATGTTACATTGTATAGCATTACTATACAGAATGATCTTCTTGTCTTCAATCTCACTTGATCTTTTTGATTCTCATATACATTGTATTTCTGTTAGTTCTCCTCTGCACTGTCAGTTCTGCATCTGTGTTGATTGGCATATGTCAATCCTTGCAGCACCTAAGCTGTTTTTTGCTGCCCTTTGGGCTGTGTTAACTGAGTTGCGCATCTGGTTAACCAGATGCCATGAGATCCTGAGGTCATGGGTTCGAATCCCATGTACAGTAATATTTTGTCTTAACTTTTTTCTCACTTAAGTTTATTGATTTTCATACAATACATTGTATTTCAGTTATTTGTGCTCTCTGTTGTCATTTCTGCACTTTTGGTAATTGCTGGATATCAATGTTTACAGCTCTATATCTCTATTCTATAGGTTGGACACACCAAGTCAGTGGTTTAATCGTTTACTCAGTGGCGTATGCGGTAACTGCTGTGCCTTGGAAACCTGAGGTCATGGGTTCGAATCCCAGCTCTCACTTTCACTTATTGAGATTTCCTTTTGCGTTTCCTTTAACACGTTCTTCTCGACCTGTCTGGTTTTCCACACGTGTTATATTTTTGCCATCTTTACTGTTGTTGCTCCGCACTGCAGTGATCCTGCTCTGCATTTGCTTTGCTTCGGGTTCGGGCTCTGTATTGCGTGCTTTCTGCGCTTTGCACATTTGCTGCGTCGTGTGGTTTTTGCTGTGCTTTGGGTGCTCATTGCGCTGAAGGTGCTTGACCCCGCAATTGCTGCTTGCAGCTATATTTAGGGGTCAAGCACCGAAGGTGCTGAGACACCTATTGGAATTGTACTTTTTTCTTCTTCTTAGCCATTGGTGTCTATGGCAGCCCTATGAACCGTATGTAGGAAAATGATGAAATTTGGCACAGTTGTAGTGGTGGTCATAAATAGTCATGTGGCCAAAAATGGGGTCTCTAGCAGTAACTCTATAGCGCCACCATCATCTCAAAAATGCAATGTTCAAATGGTTATAACTCATGATCCATTTGCTCTATGAAAATTCTACTTAGTACACGTGATTGCTCTCCTCATGCTTATTGTTTTTAATACCTTACAGTAAGACTCCACCCATTACAGTAGCGGCCATTTTGAAATGTAAAGTATTTCGTTTTTTCGCTACTCCTCCTTCAAATTTGGTTCAATTCTTATGAGATTTGGCACATGTGATCTTTGGAGTGAGCCGCATAGAAATGACTGAACAGAATTTTGATATTTTTCTTTATTTAAAAGTAATTAATGCGTGAACTTAACGAGATTGACGCAAAATTGGTTCTGAAGCTGTATCTCGGTCATTCTTTGATCAATCGAGATGAAATTTGGTACGCTTCATGTCGACCATGAACTGGGGGTCCATGCCAAATTTGGTGACAGCGCCACCTATGGGTCATGAGATAGTAAAAAAGGCTATTTTTGCGCATAACTTCTGAATCGTTTGTCAGAAAATTATGATATTGGTGTCTACGGATTCCTTACCTCATGCCGCATCTGTCGATGTGTATTATGCCGGGTTTGACCGAACCGCCTGTCCGCCATTTTGAAATTTGTCATAAATTGTTATAACTTTTGAAGTATTGGATATATTGGCGCAAAAATCGGTAGGAAGCTTTGGCATGATGTCCTGATTGTATCTGGGAAGTCAGAATACAGCGCCACCTAGGGGTTATAAACTATAACAGTTCTTATAGAACTGCTCATAACTTCTGAATACTTTGTCGGATATTAATTTTCTTTGTGAAATTGTATTCACTGGTTTATGCCGATTGCAACGATACCTCGTTTGTCATTTTCCATCATTCTGTTCATGTGTTATTGTAAGGCATATGGTAAATGATTTTTTCGCTACTCCTTTTACAAATTTTGTTTATTTTATGCCAGGTTCTGCTCGTATAATGTTTGGAGCAATCCGCACAGAAATGACTGAACAGATTTTTCTTGCACCTAGGAATTTTTTTGAGAAAAACCTCTGTAAAGTTGATCGTCCCTGTGATGTTGTCTATTTGTCATAGTTAATTACTTTATATTACATTTTATAGCGTTACTCTACGGAATGTTCTTCTTGTCTTCAATCTCACTTGAGCTTTTTGATTCTCATATACATTGTATTTCTGTGATTTCTGCTCTGCGGTGTCATTTCTACATCTTTGGTGATTGGCATATGTCAATGCTTGCATTTCTGTAATCTCTTTCCTGCTGCCCCTTGAGCTGTGTCTGCTGAGTGGCGCATCCACTAAGTCGTATGCATAGAGATCCTGAGTTCATGGGTTCGAATCCCACCTGAGGCAGGTGTTAATTTCTTCTATTAAAGTTTTGTTCTTTCCCACCTATTCTTCTTGACCTGTCTGTAGTTCACATATGTTCTATTTTTGCCATGTTTTCTGTTGCTGCTCTGCACTGCGGTGGTTCTGCTCTGTCATTGCAACGCTTTGGGTACTTGCTGCGCTTTGTGTTCTTGATGCACCTTGGGTGGTCAGTGAGCATTGGGTGATTGATACCTTCTATGTTGCTTGCTGTGCTTTGGGTGCTCATTGCGCTAAAGGTGCTTGGCCCCGAATCGCTGCTTGCAGCTATATTAAAGTTTTGTTCTTTCCCACCTATTCTTCTTGACCTGTCTGTAGTTCACATATGTTCTATTTTTGCCATGTTTTCTGTTGCTGCTCTGCACTGCGATGGTTCTGCTCTGTCATTGCTACGCTTTGGGTTCTTTGCTGAGCCTTGTGTTCTTGATGCACCTTGGGTGCTCAATGCGCCCTGGGTGATTGATACGTTGTATCTTTCTTGCTGTGCTTTTGGTGCTCATTGCGCTGATGGTGCTTGGCCCCGTATCGCTGCTTGCAGCTATATTTAGGGGTCAAGCACCGAAGGTGCTGAGACACCTATTGGAATTGTTAGTATTATTATTATTATTCTGCCGTTTCTTAGTCATAGGCGTCTATGGCAGCCCTATGAACCGTACATAGGAAAATGATGAAATTTGGCACAGTTGTAGAGGTGATCATAAATAGTCATGTGACCAAAAATGGGGTGTCTAGCAGTAACTCTATAGCGCCACCAGCAGTGCAAAAAATCAATGTTCAAACTGTCATAAATAGTGAACCATTTGATCTATGAAAATTCTACTTAGTACACGTGATTGCTCTCATCCCGCTTATTGAATTTGATACTTTACAGTAAGACTCCACCCATTACAGTAACGGCCATTTTGAAATGTACAGTATTTAGTTTTTTCGCTACTCCTCCTTCAAATGTGGTTCAATTCTTATGAGATTTGGCACAGGTGATCTTTGGAGTGAGCCGCATAAAAATGACTGAACAGAATTTTGATATTTATCTTTGTTCAAAAGTAATAAATGCGCAAACTTAACGAGGTTGACGCAAAAATGGTTCTGAAGCTGTAGCTCAGTCATTCTTTGATCAATTGAAATGAAATTTGGTACACTTCATGTCGACCATGAACTTGGGGTCCATGCCAAATTTGGTGACAGCGCCACCTATGGGTAATGAGATAGGAAAATAGGCTATTTTTGCCCATAACTTCTGAACTGTTTGTCAGAAAATTATGATCTTGATGTCTATGGATTGCTTACCTCATGCCGCATCTGTCGATGTGTATTATGCCGGGTTTGACCAAACCGCCTGTCCGCCATTTTGAAATTTGACATAAATTGTTATATTTTTTGAACTATTGGACATATCTGCGCAAAAATTGATAAGGAGCTTTGACATGATATCCTGAAGGTACCTGAGAAGTCAGAATACAGCGCCACCTAGGGTTTATAAACTAATTTGACATATGTTAATCCTTGTAGCTTTCTAATCTCTTTTCTGCTGCCTCATGAGCTGTGTCATCTGAGTGGCGCATCAAGTTAATCATATGTATTGAGATTCTGAGTTCCTGGGTTTGAATCCCACCTGAGTCAGGTATTTTGTTCTTCCTCATCAGTTCTTCTCAACCTGTCTGTAGTTCAAATGTGTTCTATTTTTCCATGTTTGCTGTTGTTGCTCTGCATTGTGGTGGTTCTTGCTGTGCTTTCTGTGCTTTGTGTGCTTTGTGTGCATGCTGTACTTTGGGAGTTTGCTGTGCTTTGTGTGCTGGTTGTGCTTTGTGAGCTTGCTGTGCTTTGTGAGCTTGCTGTGCTTTGTGTGCTTGCAGTGCTTTTTTTGTTGCTATGCTTTGTGTGCTTGCTGTGCTTTGTGTGCTTACTGTGCTTTGTGTGCTTGCTGTGCTTTGTGAGCTTGCTGTGCTTTGTGAGCTTGCTGTGCTTTGTGAGCTTGCTGTGCTTTGTGAGCTTGCTGTGCTTTGTGAGCTTGCTGTGCTTTGTGTGCTTGCTGTGCTTTGTGAGTTTGCTGTGCTTTGTGAGCTTGCTGTGCTTTGTGAGCTTGCTGTGCTTTGTGTGCTTGCTGTGCTTTGTGAGTTTGCTATGCTTTGTGAGATTACTGTGCTTTGTGTGCTTGCTGTGCTTTGCGTGCTTGCTGTGCTTTGTGTGCTTGCTGTGCTTTGCGAGCTTGCTGTGCTTTGTGTAATTGCTGTGCTTTGTGTGCTTGCTGTGCATTGTGAGCTTGCTGTGCTTTGTGTGCTTGCTGTGCATTGTGAGCTTGCTGTGCTTTGTGTGCTTGCTTTGCTTTGTGTGCTTGCTGTGCTTTGTGAGCTTGCTGTGCTTTGTGTGCCTGCTGTGATTTGTGTAATTGCTGTGCTTTGTGTGCTTGCTGTGCATTGTGAATTTGCTGTGCTTTGTGTGCTTGCTGTGCTGTGTGTGCATTGCGCCGAAGGTGCTTGACCCCGTGTTGCTGCTTGCAGCTATATTTAGGGGTCAAGCACCGAAGGTGCTTAGACACCTATTGTAATTGTTAGTATTATTATTATTATTATTATTATTCTGCTTCTTCTTCTTAGCCATAGGCGTCTATGGCAGCCCTATGAACCGTACATAGGAAAATGATGAAATTTGGCACAGTTGTAGTGGTGGTCTTAAAAAGTCATATGACCAAAAATGGGGTCTCTAGTACAAACTCTATAGCGCCACCAGCAGTGCAAAAATTCAATGTTCAAAGGGTTATAACTTCTGATCCGCTTGATCTATGAAAATTCTACTTAGTACACGTGATTGCTCTCCTCATGCTTGTTGCTTTTAATACCTTACAGTAAAACTCCACCCATTACAGTAGCGGCCATTTTGAAATGTACAGTATTCCATTTTTTCGCTACTCCTCCTTCATATGTTGTTCAATTCTTATGAGATTTGGCACAGATGATCTTTGGAGTAAGCTGCATAGAAATGACTGAACAGAATTTTGATATTTATCTTTGTTCAAAAGTAATAAATGCGCAAACTTAACGAGGTTGACGCAAAAATGGTTCTGAAGCTGTAGCTCAGTCATTCTTTGATCAATTGAAAAGAAATTTGGTACACTTCATGTGGACCATGAACTTGGGGTCCATGCCAAATTTGGTGACAGCGCCACCTATGGGTCATGAGATATGAAAAAAGGCTATTTTTGCCCATATCTACTGAATCTTTTGTCAGAAAATGATCGTGGTGTCTACGGATTCCTTGGCTCATGCCGCATCTGTCGATTTATATATTATGCCGACTTTGACCGAATCGCCTGTCCGCCATTTTGAAATTTGTGATAATTTGCTATAACTTTTGAAGATTCGGATATATCGGGGCAAAAATCGGTAGGGACCTTCGGCATGATGTCCTGAGGAAATCAGAGAATAGCGCCACCTAGGGGTTATAAACTATAACAGTTCTTATAGAACTGCTTATAACTTCTGAATTCTCTGTATGGCATGTAAGCTCTTTTCTGGTGCTCCTTGAGCTGTGTCTACTGAGTGGCACATCTGTCTAAGTCGTATGCAAAGAGATCCTGAGTTCATGGGTTTGAATCCAGCCTGAGGCAGGTGTTAGTTTCTTCTATTAAAGTTTTGTTCTTTCCCACCTTTTCTTCTTGACCTGTCTGTAGTTCACATATGTTCTATTTTTGCCATGTTTTCTGTTGCTGCTCTGCACTGCGGTGGTTCTGCTCTGTCATTGCAATGCCTTGGGTACTTGCTGCGCTTTGTGTTCTTGATGCCTCTTGGGTGGTCAGTGAGCATTGGGTTATTGATACCTTCTATGTTGCTTGCTGTGCTTTGGGTGCTCATTGCGCTAAAGGTGCTTGGCCCCGAATCGCTGCTTGCAGCTATATTTGTTAGTATTATTATTAGGGGTCAAGCACCGAAGGTGCTGAGACACCTATTGTAATTGTTAGTATTATTAGGGGTCAAGCACCGAAGGTGCTGAGACACCTATTGTAATTGTTAGTATTATTATTAGGGGTCAAGCACCGAAGGTGCTGAGACACCTATTGGAATTGTACTTTTTTCTTCTTCTTAGCCATTGGTGCCTATGGCAGCCCTATGAACCGTACATAGGAAAATGATGAAATTTGGCACAGTTATAGAGGTGGTCCTGAAAAGTCAAGTGACCAAAAATGGGGTCTCTAGCATTAACTCTATAGCGCCACCAGCAGTGCAAAAATTCAATGTTCAAATGGTTATAACTCATGATCCATTTGCTCTATGAAAATTCTACTTAGTACACGTGATTGCTCTCCTCATGCTTATTGTTTTTAATACCTTACAGTAAGACTCCACCCATTACAGTAGCGGCCATTTTGAAATGTACAGTATTTCGTTTTTTCGCTACTCCTCCTTCAAATTTGGTTCAATTCTTATGAGATTTGGCACATGTGATCTTTGGAGTGAGCCGCATAGAAATGACTGAACAGAATTTTGATATTTTTCTTTATTTAAAAGTAATTCATGCGTGAACTTAACGAGATTGACGCAAAATTGGTTCTGAAGCTGTATCTCGGTCATTCTTTGATCAATCGAGATGAAATTTGGTACGCTTCATGTCGACCATGAAATGGGGGTCCATGCCAAATTTGGTGACAGCGCCACCTATGGGTCATGAGATAGGAAAAAAGGCTATTTTTGCGCATAACTTCTGAATCGTTTGTCAAAAAATTATGATCTTGGTGTCTACGGATTCCTTACCTCATGCCGCATCTGTCGATGTGTATTATGCCGGGTTTGACCGAACCGCCTGTCCGCCATTTTGAAATTTGTCATAAATTGTTATAACTTTTGAAGTATTGGATATATTGGCGCAAAAATCGGTAGGAAGCTTCGGCATGATGTCCTGATTGTATCTGGGAAGTCAGAATACAGCGCCACCTAGGGGTTATAAACTATAACAGTTCTTATAGAACTGCTCATAACTTCTGAATACTTTGTCGGATATTAATTTTCTTTGTGAAATTGTATTCACTGGTTTATGCCGATTGCAACGATACCTCGTTTGTCATTTTCCATCATTCTGTTCATGTAATATTGTAAGGCATTTGGTAAATGATTTTTTCGCTACTCCTTTTACAAATTTTGTTTATTTTATGCCAGGTTCTGCTCGTATAATGTTTGGAGCAATCCGCACAGAAATGACTGAACAGATTTTTCTTGCACCTAGGAATTTTTTTGAGAAAAACCTCTGTAAAGTTGATCGTCCCTGTGATGTTGTCTATTTGTCATAGTTAATTACTTTATATTACATTTTATAGCGTTACTCTACGGAATGTTCTTCTTGTCTTCAATCTCACTTGAGCTTTTTGATTCTCATATACATTGTATTTCTGTGATTTCTGCCCTGCGGTGTCATTTCTACCTCTTTGGTGATTGGCATATGTCAATGCTTGCATTTCTGTAATCTCTTTCCTGCTGCCCCTTGAGCTGTGTCTGCTGAGTGGCGCATCCACTAAGTCGTATGCATAGAGATCCTGAGTTCATGGGTTCGAATCCCACCTGAGGCAGGTGTTAATTTCTTCTATTAAAGTTTTGTTCTTTCCCACCTATTCTTCTTGACCTGTCTGTAGTTCACATATGTTCTATTTTTGCCATGTTTTCTGTTGCTGCTCTGCACTGCGGTGGTTCTGCTCTGTCATTGCAACGCTTTGGGTACTTGCTGCGCTTTGTGTTCTTGATGCACCTTGGGTGGTCAGTGAGCATTGGGTTATTGATACCTTCTATGTTGCTTGCTGTGCTTTGGGTGCTCATTGCGCTAAAGGTGCTTGGCCCCGAATCGCTGCTTGCAGCTATATTGGTCATTGTTTCTGTTAGTAAATTTTTCTTCTTCCCCAATGGGAGTCTATGGCAGCCCTATGAACCGTATGTAGGAAAATGATGAAATTTGGCACAGTTGTAGTGGAGGTCATAAATAGTCATGTGGCCAAAAATGGGGTCTCCAGCAGTAACCCTATAGCGCCACCATCAGCTCAAAAATTCAATGTTCAAATGGTTATAACTGCTGATCCGTTTGATCTATGAAAATTCTACTTAGTACAGGTGATTGCTCTCCTCATGCTTGTTGCTTTTAACACCTTACCGTAAAACTCCACCCATTACAGTAGCGGCCATTTTGAAATGTACAGTATTCCATTTTTTCGCTACTCCTCCTTCAAATGTTGTTCAATTCTTATGAGATTTGGCACAGATGATCTTTGGAGTAAGCCGCATAGAAATGACTGAACAGAATTTTGATATTTATGTTTGTTCAAAAGTAATAAATGCGCAAACTTAACGAGGTTGACGCAAAAATGGTTCTGAAGCTGTAGCTCAGCCATTCTTTGATCAATTGAAATGAAATTTGGTACACTTCATGTGGACCATGAACTTGGGGTCCATGCCAAATTTGGTGACAGCGCCACCTATGGGTCATGAGATATGAAAGTAGGCTATTATTGCCCATAACTTCTGCACTGTTTGTCTGATATATATATTCTTTGTGGAATTAGTTTCACTGGTTTATGCCGATCGCAACGATACCTCGTTTGTCATTTTCCAATATTCTTTTCATGTGTTATTGTAAGGCATATGGTAAATGATCTTTTCGCTACTCCTTTTACAAATGTTGTTTATTTTATGCCAGGTTCTGCTCGTATAATGTTTGGAGCAATTCGCACAGAAATGACCGAACAGATTTTTTATATTCTGTTCTCTTTCCTAGAAATATTGCTCCAAAGTTGACCGTGCCTGTGATGTTGTCTATTTGTCATAGTTAAGTACGGTATATTACATTTCATAGCGTTTCTGTACAGAATGTTCGTCTTGTCTTCAACCTCACTTGAGCTTGTTGATTCTTATATACATTATATTTCTGTTATATCTGCTCTGCTGTGTCATTTCTGCTTCTGTGGTGATTGGCATTTGTCAATGCTTTCATCTCTGAACACTCTATTCTGCTGCCTCATGAACTGTATCAACTAAATGGCGTATCGTGTTAGTCACATGCAAAGAGATTCTGAGTTCTTGGGTTCAAATCCCGCCTGGGGCAAGTTTTAATTTGTTCTATAAAAGTTTTGTTCTTTCTCACCTATTCTTCTCGACCTGTCTGTAGTTCACATATGTTCTATTTTCGTCATGTTTTCTGTTGCTGCTCTGCACTGCGGTGGTTCTGATCGGTGATTGCTACGCTTTGGGTACTTCTGTTCTTGATTCACCTTGGGTGTTCAATGCGCATTGGGTCATTGATACCTTCTATGTTGCTTGCTGTGCTTTGGGTGCTCATTGCGCTGAAGGTGCTTGGCCCCGAATCGCTGCTTGCAGCTATATTTAGGGGTCAAGCACCGAAGGTGCTGAGACACCTATTGTAATTGTTAGTATTATTATTATTATTATTCTGCTTCTTCTTCTTCTTCTTAGCCATAGGCGTCTATGGCAGCCCTATGAACCGTACATAGGAAAATGATGAAATTTGGCACAGTTGTAGTGGTGGTCTTAAAAAGTCATGTGACCAAAAATGGGGTCTCTAGTACTAACTCTATAGCGCCACCAGCAGTTCAAAAATTCAATGTTCAAAGGGTTATAACTTCTGATCCGCTTGATCTATGAAAATTCTACTTAGTACACGTGATTGCTCTCCTCATGCTTGTTGATTTTAATACCTTACAGTAAAACTCCACCCATTACAGTAGCGGCCATTTTGAAATGTACAGTATTCCATTTTTTCGCTACTCCTCCTTCAAATGTTGTTCAATTCTTATGAGATTTGGCACAGATGATCTTTGGAGTAAGCCGCATAGAAATGACTGAACAGAATTTTGATATTTATCTTTGTTCAAAAGTAATAAATGCGCAAACTTAACGAGGTTGACGCAAAAATGGTTCTGAAGCTGTAGCTCAGTCATTCTTTGATCAATTGAAATGAAATTTGGTACACTTCATGTGGACCATGAACTTGGGGTCCATGCCAAATTTGGTGACAGCGCCACCTATGGGTCATGAGATAATAAAATAGGCTATTTTTGCCCATAACTTCTGAACTGTTTGTCAGAAAATTATGATCTTGATGTCTATGGATTGCTTACCTCATGCCGCATCTGTCGATGTGTATTATGCCGGGTTTGACCGAACCGCCTGTCCGCCATTTTGAAATTTCACATAATTTGTTATATTTTTTGAACTATTGGACATATCCGCGCAAAAATTAGTAAGGAGCTTCGACATGATGTCCTGAAGGTACCTGGGAAGTCAGAGTACAGCGCCACCTAGGGGTTATAAACTATAACAGTTCTCATGGAACTGCTTATAACTTCTGAATACTTTGTCTGATATTAATTTCTTTGTGAAATTGTATTCACTGGTTTATGCCGATTGCAACGATGCCTCGTTTGTCATTTTCCAACATTCTGTTCATGTGTTATTGTAAAGCATATGGTAGATTATTTTTTCGCTACTCCTTTTACAAATGTTGTTTATTTTATGCCAGGTACTGCTCGTATAATGTTTGGACCAATCCGCACAGAAATGACCGAACAGATTTTTGATATTCTGTTCTCTTTCTTAGAAATACCACTCCAAAGTTGACCGTGCCTGTGACGTTGTCTATTTGTCATAGTAAATTAATGTGACTGTATATTACATTGTATAGCATTACTATACAGAATGATGTTCTTGTCTTCAATCTCATTTGAGCTTTTTGATTCCCATATACATTGTATTTCTGATAGTTCTGCTTTGCACTGTCAGTTCTGCATCTGTGTTGATTGGCACACGTCAATCCTTGAAGCACCTAAGCTGTTTTTTGCTGCCCTTTGAGCTGTGTTAGCTGAGTTGCGCATCTGGTTAACCACATGCCATGAGATTCTGAGGTCATGGGTTCAAACCCCATGTGCAGTGATATTTTGTCTTAACTTTTTTCTCACTTAAGTTTTGTGATTTTCATACAATACATTGTATTTCAGTTATTTGTGCTCTCTGTTGTTATTTCTGCACGTTTGGTAATTGCTGGATATCAATGTTTACAGCTCTAAATCTCTATTCTATAGCTTGGACACACCAACTCAGTGGTTTAATCGTTTACTCAGTGGCGCATGCGGTTAGTGCGTTGCTTTGGGAACCTGAGGTCATGGGTTCGAATCCCAGCTCTTACTTTCACTTATTGAGATTTCCTTTTGTGTTCCCTTTAACACGTTCTTCTCGACCTGTCTGGTTTTCCACACGTGTTATATTTTTGCCATCTTTACTGTTGTTGCTCCGCACTGCAGTGGTTCTGCTCTGCATTTGCTTTGCTTCGGGTTCGGGCTCTGTATTGCGCGCTTTCTGCGCTTTGCGCATTTGCTGCGTCGTGTGGTTTTTGCTGTGCTTTGGGTGCTCATTGCGCTGAAGGTGCTTGACCCCGCAATTGCTGCTTGCAGCTATATTTAGGGGTCAAGCACCGAAGGTGCTGAGACACCTATTGTAATTGTTAGTATTATTATTAGGGGTCAAGCACCGAAGGTGCTGAGACACCTATTGTAATTGTTAGTATTATTATTATTATTATTCTGCTTCTTCTTCTTCTTCTTAGCCATAGGCGTCTATGGCAGCCCTATGAACCGTACATAGGAAAATGATGAAATTTGGCACAGTTGTAGTGGTGGTCTTAAAAAGTCATGTGACCAAAAATGGGGTCTCTAGTACTAACTCTATAGCGCCACCAGCAGTTCAAAAATTCAATGTTCAAAGGGTTATAACTTCTGATCCGCTTGATCTATGAAAATTCTACTTAGTACACGTGATTGCTCTCCTCATGCTTGTTGATTTTAATACCTTACAGTAAAACTCCACCCATTACAGTAGCGGCCATTTTGAAATGTACAGTATTCCATTTTTTCGCTACTCCTCCTTCAAATGTTGTTCAATTCTTATGAGATTTGGCACAGATGATCTTTGGAGTAAGCCGCATAGAAATGACTGAACAGAATTTTGATATTTATCTTTGTTCAAAAGTAATAAATGCGCAAACTTAACAAGGTTGACGCAAAAATGGTTCTGAAGCTGTAGCTCAGTCATTCTTTGATCAATTGAAATGAAATTTGGTACACTAAATGTGGACCATGAACTTGGGGTCCATGCCAAATTTGGTGACAGCGCCACCTATGGGTCATGAGATAATAAAATAGGCTATTTTTGCCCATAACTTCTGAACTGTTTGTCAGAAAATTATGATCTTGATGTCTATGGATTGCTTACCTCATGCCGCATCTGTCGATGTGTATTATGCCGGGTTTGACCGAACCGCCTGTCCGCCATTTTGAAATTTCACATAATTTGTTATATTTTTTGAACTATTGGACATATCCGCGCAAAAATTAGTAAGGAGCTTCGACATGATGTCCTGAAGGTACCTGGGAAGTCAAATACAGCGCCACCTAGGGGTTATAAACTATAACAGTTCTCATGGAACTGCTTGTAACTTCTGAATACTTTGTCTGATATTAATTTCTTTGTGAAATTGTATTCACTGGTTTATGCCGATTGCAACGATGCCTCGTTTGTCATTTTCCAACATTCTGTTCATGTGTTATTGTAAAGCATATGGTAGATTATTTTTTCGCTACTCCTTTTACAAATGTTGTTTATTTTATGCCAGGTACTGCTCGTATAATGTTTGGAGCAATCCGCACAGAAATGACCGAACAGATTTTTGATATTCTGTTCTCTTTCTTAGAAATACCACTCCAAAGTTGACCGTGCCTGTGACGTTGTCTATTTGTCATAGTAAATTAATGTGACTGTATATTACATTGTATAGCATTACTATACAGAATGATGTTCTTGTCTTCAATCTCATTTGAGCTTTTTGATTCCCATATACATTGTATTTCTGATAGTTCTGCTCTGCACTGTCAGTTCTGCATCTGTGTTGATTGGCACACGTCAATCCTTGAAGCACCTAAGCTGTTTTTTGCTGCCCTTTGAGCTGTGTTAGCTGAGTTGCGCATCTGGTTAACCACATGCCATGAGATTCTGAGGTCATGGGTTCAAACCCCATGTGCAGTGATATTTTGTCTTAACTTTTTTCTCACTTAAGTTTTGTGATTTTCATACAATACATTGTATTTCAGTTATTTGTGCTCTCTGTTGTTATTTCTGCACGTTTGGTAATTGCTGGATATCAATGTTTACAGCTCTAAATCTCTATTCTATAGCTTGGACACACCAACTCAGTGGTTTAATCGTTTACTCAGTGGCGCATGCGGTTAGTGCGTTGCTTTGGGAACCTGAGGTCATGGGTTCGAATCCCAGCTCTTACTTTCACTTATTGAGATTTCCTTTTGTGTTCCCTTTAACACGTTCTTCTCGACCTGTCTGGTTTTCCACACGTGTTATATTTTTGCCATCTTTACTGTTGTTGCTCCGCACTGCAGTGGTTCTGCTCTGCATTTGCTTTGCTTCGGGTTTGGGCTCTGTATTGCGCGCTTTCTGCGCTTTGCGCATTTTCTGCGTCGTGTGGTTTTTGCTGTGCTTTGGGTGCTCATTGCGCTGAAGCTGCTTGACCCCGCGTTGCTGCTTGCAGCTATATTTAGGGGTCAAGCACCGAAGGTGCTGAGACACCTATTGTAATTGTTAGTATTATTATTATTATTATTCTGCTTCTTCTTCTTCTTCTTAGCCATAGGCGTCTATGGCAGCCCTATGAACCGTACATAGGAAAATGATGAAATTTGGCACAGTTGTAGTGGTGGTCTTAAAAAGTCATGTGACCAAAAATGGGGTCTCTAGTACTAACTCTATAGCGCCACCAGCAGTTCAAAAATTCAATGTTCAAAGGGTTATAACTTCTGATCCGCTTGATCTATGAAAATTCTACTTAGTACACGTGATTGCTCTCCTCATGCTTGTTGATTTTAATACCTTACAGTAAAACTCCACCCATTACAGTAGCGGCCATTTTGAAATGTACAGTATTCCATTTTTTCGCTACTCCTCCTTCAAATGTTGTTCAATTCTTATGAGATTTGGCACAGATGATCTTTGGAGTAAGCCGCATAGAAATGACTGAACAGAATTTTGATATTTATCTTTGTTCAAAAGTAATAAATGCGCAAACTTAACGAGGTTGACGCAAAAATGGTTCTGAAGCTGTAGCTCAGTCATTCTTTGATCAATTGAAATGAAATTTGGTACACTTCATGTGGACCATGAACTTGGGGTCCATGCCAAATTTGGTGACAGCGCCACCTATGGGTCATGAGATAATAAAATAGGCTATTTTTGCCCATAACTTCTGAACTGTTTGTCAGAAAATTATGATCTTGATGTCTATGGATTGCTTACCTCATGCCGCATCTGTCGATGTGTATTATGCCGGGTTTGACCGAACCGCCTGTCCGCCATTTTGAAATTTCACATAATTTGTTATATTTTTTGAACTATTGGACATATCCGCGCAAAAATTAGTAAGGAGCTTCGACATGATGTCCTGAAGGTACCTGGGAAGTCAGAGTACAGCGCCACCTAGGGGTTATAAACTATAACAGTTCTCATGGAACTGCTTATAACTTCTGAATACTTTGTCTGATATTAATTTCTTTGTGAAATTGTATTCACTGGTTTATGCCGATTGCAACGATGCCTCGTTTGTCATTTTCCAACATTCTGTTCATGTGTTATTGTAAAGCATATGGTAGATTATTTTTTCGCTACTCCTTTTACAAATGTTGTTTATTTTATGCCAGGTACTGCTCGTATAATGTTTGGAGCAATCCGCACAGAAATGACCGAACAGATTTTTGATATTCTGTTCTCTTTCTTAGAAATACCACTCCAAAGTTGACCGTGCCTGTGACGTTGTCTATTTGTCATAGTAAATTAATGTGACTGTATATTACATTGTATAGCATTACTATACAGAATGATGTTCTTGTCTTCAATCTCATTTGAGCTTTTTGATTCCCATATACATTGTATTTCTGATAGTTCTGCTCTGCACTGTCAGTTCTGCATCTGTGTTGATTGGCACACGTCAATCCTTGAAGCACCTAAGCTGTTTTTTGCTGCCCTTTGAGCTGTGTTAGCTGAGTTGCGCATCTGGTTAACCACATGCCATGAGATTCTGAGGTCATGGGTTCAAACCCCATGTGCAGTGATATTTTGTCTTAACTTTTTTCTCACTTAAGTTTTGTGATTTTCATACAATACATTGTATTTCAGTTATTTGTGCTCTCTGTTGTTATTTCTGCACGTTTGGTAATTGCTGGATATCAATGTTTACAGCTCTAAATCTCTATTCTATAGCTTGGACACACCAACTCAGTGGTTTAATCGTTTACTCAGTGGCGCATGCGGTTAGTGCGTTGCTTTGGGAACCTGAGGTCATGGGTTCGAATCCCAGCTCTTACTTTCACTTATTGAGATTTCCTTTTGCGTTCCCTTTAACACATTCTTCTCGACCTGTCTGGTTTTCCACACGTGTTATATTTTTGCCATCTTTACTGTTGTTGCTCCGCACTGCAGTGGTTCTGCTCTGCATTTGCTTTGCTTCGGGTTCGGGCTCTGTATTGCGCGCTTTCTGCGCTTTGCGCATTTGCTGCGTCGTGTGGTTTTTGCTGTGCTTTGGGTGCTCATTGCGCTGAAGGTGCTTGACCCCGCAATTGCTGCTTGCAGCTATATTGGTCATTGTTTCTGTTAGTAATTTTTTCTTCTTCCCCAATGGGAGTCTATGGCAGCCCTATGAACCGTATGTAGGAAAATTATGAAATTTGGCATAGTTGTAGTGGTGGTCATAAATAGTCATGTGACCAAAAATGGGGTCTTTAGCAGTAACTCTATAGCGCCGCCAGTAGTCCAAAAATTCAATGTTCAAACTGTTATAACTATTGAACCATTTGATCTATGAAAATTCTACTTAGTCCACGTGATTGCTCTCATCGCGCTTATTGAATTTGATACTTTACAGTAAGACTCCACCCATTACAGTAGCGGCCATTTTGAAATGTACAGTATTTCATTTTTTCGCTACTCCTCCTTCAAATGTGGTTCAATTCTTATGAGATTTGGCACAGGTGATCTTTGGAGTGAGCCGCATAGAAATGACTGAACTGAATTTTGATATTTATCTTTGTTCAAAAGTAATAAATGCGCAAACTTAACGAGGTTGACGCAAAAATGGTTCTGAAGCTGTAGCTCGGTCATTCTTTGATCAATTGAAATGAAATTTGGTACACTTCATGTGGACCATGAACTTGAGGTCCATGCCAAATTTGGTGACAGCGCCACCTATGTGTAATGAGATAGGAAAATAGGCTCTTTTTGCCCATAACTTCTGAACTGTTTGTCAGAAAATTATGATCTTGATGTCTATGGATTGCTTACCTCATGCCGCATCTGTCGATGTGTATTATGCCGGGTTTGACCAAACCGCCTGTCCGCCATTTTAAAATTTCACATACATTGTTATATTTTTTTAAGTAATCGAGATATCCGCACAAAAATTGGTAAGGAACTTTGACATGATGTCCTGAAGTTACCTGGGAAGTCAGAGTACAGCGCCACCTAGGGGTTATAAACTTTAACAATTCTTATTGATATTATACTGTTATCTCTTTTCTGCTGCCCAATGAACTGTGTCAACTGAGTGGCACATCTAGATAACCACATGCATTGAGATTCTGAGTCACTGGGTTCGAATCCCACCTGAGTCATGATGTTTTGTTCTTCCTCATCAATTCTTCTCAACCTGTCTGTAGTTCACATGTGTTCTATTTTTCCATGTTTGCTGTTGTTGCTTTGCATTATGGTGGTTCTTGCTGTGCTTTGTGTGCTTGCTGTGCTTTGTGTGCTTGCTGTGCTTTGGGAGTTTGCTGTGCTTTGTGTGTTGGTTGTGCTTTGTGAGCTTGCTGTGCTTTGTGAGCTTGCTGTGCTTTATGTGCTTGCTGTGCTTTGTGTGCTTACTGTGCATTGTGAGCTTGCTGTGCTTTGTGTGCTTGCTGTGCTGTGTGTTCATTGCGCCGAAGGTGCTTGACCCCGTGTTGCTGCTTGCAGCTATATTGGTCATTGTTTCTGTTAGTAAATTTTTCTTCTTCCCCAATGGGAGTCTATGGCAGCCCTATGAACCGTATGTACGAAAATGATGAAATTTGGCACAGTTGTAGTGGTGGTCATAAATAGTCATTTGGCCAAAAATGGGGTCTCTAGCAGTAACTCTATAGCGCCACCATCATCTCAAAAATTCAATGTTCAAATGGTTATAACTCGTGATCCATTAGATCTATGAGAATTCTACTTAGTACACGTGATTGCTCTCATCCTGCTTATTGTTTTTAATACCTTACAGTCAGAGGTGGGTAGTAACGAATTACATTTACTTCGTTACATGTACTTGAGTAAATTTTTTGGGTAACTAGTACTTTTAGAGTAAATTTAATGATGGGTACTTTTTACTCTTACTCAAGTACATTTCTAGTGAAAAAACTGTACTTTTACTTCGCTACATTCGGCGGCGTTACTGCGCTACTTTCAAATTGTACTAATTAAGGAATATATATTTTTTAAAAAGTTTATAGGGCGTGTTCGAAAGTTTCGCGAGACAGGCTGCGTTACCCTGTAGCGCGCGCGACCGCGCGGTCACCCTTTAGCGCGCGCGACCGCGCGTAGATGACAGGAGAAGCAGATGAGGGCGCGTGTGCATTGTGCGAGATATCGGAGGCAGATCATGCATGGCGGCTTCAAGTTCGGTCTATGTTTTCACTCCAAGAGGTCAAAAAGAATAGTTTCATAATGCGATGCATGCTTTGTTCAGTAAACGAGCTGACATCTCAGCGTACAGGAATTAAAGATCCAACCTGAAGTAAGTGTCACAGTATTGTCTATTTGAACACTATTAATGGTCATTTCACACACTGTCCGAGTTTTTCTGCCATATGCACTCTTGTGCAAGCGATGACAAAACCTAGTGTAAGTTAAACCATACAAACAGCACGTTCATCTGCACATTTCCATATAATTTCCCCACAACTGAACAAACTGAACAGCAAAATGTAAGGACGTCTTGCATTTGTACACAAATCCTGACACTTAACTAATGTGTAGAAAATACATTCAAATAAACGGGATTGTATTTTATTTAAATCCTTCTAAAAGCATGAATGAATAAAAATAAAAGAATAAAGTTTGATTTTAAAGAAACATGTATTATGTATTATAATAAATGTAGAGTTGATTTGCTCGTGTTTATGTTCAGTAATTGCACTTTAATGGCAATGAAAAGAACCTATTCATATAAAAACATGATAACAAACAGACACACATGTCCTTTTTTGTTTACTGTTTGCATGAAAGGCAGATGCTGACAAGTTTTTGTTGTGAACATGAAAATAAATACAGAGTTAACCGTCAGAAAACATCTGTGTGTGTGTTTGAGATTTTTTCTCAAATGACACGTTATGTGATGTTAATGTCCCTTTTTAAGGAGAGGTTTGTGAAAACCCTCCAAGTAGTCTGAAATTCAGTGCTTTTGCGCTACTTCTTTATCAGATCGGAAGTAACGAGTAACTAACTACTTGAGTAGTTTTTTCATCTAATACTTTTTTACTCTTACTCAAGTAAATAATTAGATTGATACTTTTACTTTTACTTGAGTACATTTTTGTATAAGTACTTGTACTTTTACTTGAGTACAGATTTTGGGTACTCTACCCACCTCTGCTTACAGTAAGACTCCACCCATTACAGTATCGGCCATTTTGAAATGTACAGTATTTCGTTTTTTCGCTACTTCTCCTTCAAATTTGGTTCAATTTTTATGAGATTTGGCACATGTGATCTTTGGAGTGAGCCGCATAGAAATGACTGAACAGAATATTGATATTTTTCTTTATTCAAAAGTAATTAATGCGTGAACTTAACGAGATTGACGCAAAATTGGTTCTGAAGCTGTATCTCGGTCATTCTTTGATCAATCGAGATGAAATTTGGTACGCTTCATGTCGACCATGAAATGGGGGTCCAAGCCAAATTTGGTGACAGCGCCACCTATGGGTCATTAGATAGGAAAAAAGGCTATTTTTGTGCATTACTTCTAAATCGTTTTTCAGAAAATTATGATCTTGGTGTCTACGGATTCCTTGGCTCATGCCGCATCTGTCGATATGTATTATGCTGGCTTTGACCGAATCGCCTGTCCGCCATTTTGAAATCTGTGATAAATTGCTATAACTTTTGAAGTATCGGATATATCGGGGCAAAAATCGGTAGGGAGCTTCGGCATGATGTCCTGAGGAAATCAGAGAATAGCGCCACCTAGGGGTTATAAACTATAACAGTTCTTATAGAACTGCTTATAACTTCTGAATTCTTTGTATGGCATGTAAGCTCTTTTCTGCTGCTCATTGAGCTGTGTCTACTTAGTGGCACATCTGTCTAAGTTGTATGCATAGAGATCCTGAGTTCATGGGTTTGAATCCAGCCTGAGGCAGGTGTTAGTTTCTTCTATTGAAGTTTTGTTCTTTCCCACCTATTCTTCTTGACCTGTCTGTAGTTCATATATGTTCTATTTTTGCCATGTTTTCTGTTGCTGCTCTGCACTGCGGTGGTTCTGCTCTGTCATTGCAACGCTTTGGGTACTTGCTGCGCTTTGTGTTCTTGATGCACCTTGGGTGGTCAGTGAGCATTGGGTTATTGATACTTTCTATGTTGCTTGCTGTGCTTTGGGTGCTCATTGCGCTAAAGGTGCTTGGCCCCGAATCGCTGCTTGCAGCTATATTTGTTAGTATTATTATTATTAGGGGCCAAGCACCTATGGTGCTGTGGCACCTATTGCTTCTGTTAGTATTATTATTCTTCTTAATCTTCTTAATCTTCCCCAATGGGAGTCTATGGCAGCCCTATGAACCGTATATAGGAAAATGATGAAATTTGGCACAGTTGTAGTGGTGGTCATAAATAGTCATTTGGCCAAAAATGGGGTCTCTAGCAGTAACTCTATAGCGCCACCATCATCTCAAAAATTCAATGTTCAAATGGTTATAACTCATGATCCATTTGCTCTATGAAAATTCTACTTAGTACACGTGATTGCTCTCCTCATGCTTATTGTTTTTAATACCTTACAGTAAGACTCCACCCATTACAGTAGCGGCCATTTTGAAATGTACAGTATTTCGTTTTTTCACTACTCCTCCTTCAAATTTGGTTCAATTCTTATGAGATTTGGCACATGTGATCTTTGGAGTGAGCCGCATAGAAATGACTGAACAGAATTTTGATATTTTTCTTTATTTAAAAGTAATTAATGCGTGAACTTAACGAGATTGACGCAAAATTGGTTCTGAAGCTGTATCTCGGTCATTCTTTGATCAATCGAGATGAAATTTGGTACGCTTCATGTCGACCATGAACTGGGGGTCCATGCCAAATTTGGTGACAGCGCCACCTATGGGTCATGAGATAGGAAAAAAGGCTATTTTTGCGCATAACTTCTGAATCGTTTGTCAGAAAATTATGATCTTGGTGTCTACGGATTCCTTGGCTCATGCCGCATCTGTCGATGTGTATTATGCCGGGATTGACCGAACCGTCTGTCCGCCATTTTGAAATTTGTGATAATTTGCTATAACTTTTGAAGTATCGGATATATCGGCGCAAACATCGGTAGGGAGCTTCGGCATGATGTCCTGAGGAAATCAGAGTACAGCGCCACCTAGGGGTTATAAACTATAACAGTTCTTATCGAATTGCTTATAACTTCTGAATTCTTTGGCATGTAAGCTCTTTTCTGCTGACCCTTGAGCTGTGTCTACTGAGTGGCACATCTGTTAAGTCGTATGCATAGAGATCCTGAGTTCATGGGTTCGAATCCAGCCTGAGGCAGGTGTTAATTTCTTCTATTAAAGTTTTGTTCTTTCCCACCTATTCTTCCTGACCTGTCTGTAGTTCACATATGTTCTATTTTTGTCATGTTTTCTGTTGCTGCTCTGCACTGCAGTGGTTCTGATCTGTGATTGCTACGTTTTGGGTACTTGCTGCGCCTTGTGTTTTTGATTGGGTGCTCAATGCGCATTGGGTGATTGATACCTTCTATGTTGTTTGCTGTGCTTTGGGTGCTCATTGCGCTAAATCTGCTTGGCCCCAAATCGCTGCTTGCAGCTATATTTATTATTATTTTTCCCCAATGGGAGTCTATGGCAGCCCTATGAACCGTACATAGGAAAATGATGAAATTTGGCACAGTTATAGAGGTGGTCATATATAGTCATGTGACCAAAAATGGGGTCTTTAGGAGTAACTCTATAGCGCCACCAGTAGTCAAAAAATTCAATGTTCAAACTGTTATAACTGGTGAACCATTTGATCTATGAAAATTCTACTTAGTACACGTGATTGCTCTCATCCCGCTTATTGAATTTGATACTTTACAGTAAGACTCCACCCATTACAGTAGCGGCCATTTTGAAATGTACAGTATTTCGTTTTTTCGCTACTCCTTCTTCAAACGTGGTTCAATTCTTATGAGATTTGGCACAGATGATCTTTGGAGTGATCCGCACAGAAATGACCGAACAGAATTTTTATAATTATTTTTGTTCAAAAGTAATAAATGCGCAAACTTAACAAGGTTGACGCAAAAATGGTTCTGAAGCTGTAGCTCGGTCATTCTTTGATCAATTGAAATAAAATTTGGTACACTTAACCCGTTTAATCCCAAATTTTTTCTTGGAATTTGAATACATGCAATTTACTCCTTAGACCTCCCTAACAAACAAACTTTATGCCTTCTTTGATTTTATGTTGGTTAAGTTAGTGAAATATTAGGTTTTATACCCGGTCACAAAAGTGACCGGTGGGAAACATCATAACCGGACTTCATTAAAATTCAATTAGACATATTTACATTAGAAACAGTGTGTTATACTACCGGTCACAATTGTGACCGTTAAAAAAATTCTCAAAATATATCTGTAAGTGACCCCACCTACAAAATTGATAGTTCTATTTGTTAATTAAGATGTTTAAACTCTTTTTGTAGTAGTCTGAGGTAGACATCTTCTTCTAGATGTGCAAGCAGGAAGTAAACTGATCTGGTCATGTGACCTTTCACCCTAGTCACATGACATTGATACATTTTAATCAAGACAATCTATTTTTTCACTTAAAAGTTTAATTTCTTGCCCAGAGCCAACATCAACACTTTTAGAGCTTTAAGAAAGAAGAAAAAAAACACGGTCACAAATGTGACCGGTGGGATTAAACGGGTTAATGTTGACCATGAACCTGGGGTCCATGCCAAATTTGGTGACAGCGCCACCTATGGGTCATGAGATTTAAAAAATGATATTTTTGCCCATAACTACTGAACTGTTTGTCAGAAAATTATGAACTTGCTGTCTATGGATACCTTGCCTCATGCCGCATCTGTCAATGTGTATTATGCCAGGTTTGACTGAACCGCCTGTCCGCCATTTTGAAATTTGACATAAATTGTTATATTTTTTGAACTATTGGACATATCTGCGCAAAAATTGATAAGGAGCTTTGACATGATATCCTGAAGGTACCTGAGAAGTCAGAATACAGCGCCACCTAGGGTTTATAAACTAATTTGACATATGTTAATCCTTGTAGCTTTCTAATCTCTTTTCTGCTGCCTCATGAGCTGTGTCATCTGAGTGGCGCATCTAGGAAACAACATGCATTGAGATTCTGAGTTCTTGGGTTCGAATCCCACCTCAGTCATGTATTAGGTTTTTCTATTAATGTTTTGTTCTTCCTCATCAATTCTTCTCAACCTGTCTGTAGTTTACATATGTTCTATTTTTCCATGTTTGCTGTTGTTGCTCTGCATTGTGGTGGTTCTGCTCTGTGATTCCTGCACCTTGCATGTTTGATGCGCTGTATGGTGCTTGCTGTGCTTTTGGTGCTTGCTGTGCTTTGTGAGCTTGCTGTGCTTTGTGAGCTTGCTGTGCTTTGTGAGCTTGCTTTGGGTGCTCATTATTGCGCTGAAGGTGCTTGACCCCGTGTTGCTGCTTGCAGCTATATTTATTATTATAATGGTTTTCTTCTTCCCCAATGGAAGTCTATGGCAGCCCTATGAACCGTACATAGGAAAATGAAAAAACATTTGGCACAGTTGTAGTGGTGGTCCTTAATAGTCATGTGACCAAATATGGGATCTCTAGCATTAACTATAGCGCCAACTATAGCACCAACACTTCAAAAATTCAATATTCAAATGGTTATAGCTGTAGAATAATTTGATCAACAAAAATTCTACCTAGTACATCTGATAGCTCTCCTCACGCTCATTACAATGAACACCTTACATTAAGACTCCACCCATTATAGTAGTGGCCATTTTGAAAAGTACAGTATTTTGTTTTTCGCTACTACTTTTGCAGCGTTCATTGCATTGTTACGCAATTTGACACAGATAATCTTTGGAACGAGCCGCAGAGAAGTGACCAAACAGAATTTTTATTTTTATCTTTGTTCAAAAGTTATAAATGTGTACATTTATCGATGTCGACCCAAAATTCGTTCCGAGTCATTATCTCGGTCATTCTTTGATCAACTGAAATGAAACTTGGTACCCTTCACGAGGACCATGAACTGGGGTACCATGCCAAATTTGAGGACAGCGCCACCTATGGGTCATGAGATATGAAAAATGGCTCTTTGGCCATAACTTTTGAAATGTTTGAAAGAAAATTATGATCTTGGTGGATTCCTTGGCTCATGACAAATCTGTCGATATATATTATGCCAGAATTTACCAAAATGCCTGTCCTCCATTTTGAATTTTGTCATAAATAGTGATAACTATTAATCTATATGATTACAAAAATCAGTAGGGAGCATCGGTATGATGTCCTGAAGGTACCTGGGAAATATGAAAACACCGCCACCTAGGGTTTATAAACTATATAAAACAGCCTATAACTTCTGAAAACTTTGTCTGATATTCATTTTCTTTGTGAATTTTTATTCACTGGTTTATGTTGATTGCAACGATATCTCATTTGTCAGTTTCCAACATTCTGTTCATGTCTTATTTCATAGCATATGTAAAGTAGTTTTTTCGCTACTACTTTTGCAAATTAAGTCTATTTTATGCCAGGCTCTGCTCACATAATCTTTGGAGCAATCCGCACAGAAATGACCAAACACATTTTTGATATTCTCTGCCATTCCCGAGAAATACCTGTCCAAAGTTGACTGTCCCTGTGACATTGTCTCTTTGTCATATTAAATTATTATGACTGTATTATAACATGTTGTGCATTCCTATACAACATGTTTTTCTTGACTTAAACTTTAAATCTTCTCACTTAAACTATCTGATTCTCATACAAATTGTAATTTTGTTATTTCTGCTCTGCAATGTCATGGCTGCACCTTCCATGATTGGGCCATTTGAATGCTTGCAGCTCTGAAAACCTCAGCCAGCTACAACCACTGTGTAGCGCAGTCTAATAAATCGCAAGCATCAAAACTCAGAGGTTGAGGGTTCGAATCCCATCTGATGCATGTGTGATGTTTTTCTATTAATATTTGTTTTGAGTTTATTCTCACCTATTATTCTCAACCAGTCTGTTTTCCATGTTCTGCACTGCTTGCTTTTAACTTTTAAACCGTATGAACCTTTAAACCATTTATTCAACTAATTTTCTATGGAGAATATTTGATGGGTTAATGTATGCCTTCACAGTAGCTCAACCAAATGCGTGATGGGCATGAAATCCAGAGGTTGTGGGTTCAAATCCAGCGTAGGGCAGCAATTGAAATGGTTGACAATTTTGTGTCATGTAGAGTCAAATGTTCGAACAGGTTTGACTACCTACAGGGGATTTAAAAAAATATTCTGTTCTTGAGAAAAATCTCTCCAAACTTGAACATACACATTGTCACTTCAGCAATCTAGCTTAAGCAGCTGTGTGTAAGTATGTCTCCCCGGTAACTCAACCAAATGAGTGACAGGCATGAGACGAGGAGATCGTGGGTTCAAATCCTGGGTAGGGCAGCAATTGAAGTCTCTTAGTAGAGTCAAAAGCTTCAATTCATTATTTGTAGTTTACTTTATTATTTTTACAGGTATTATTTTGTTTGTGCTCTTTTGGTTTAAGTCTCATGTGTAACAAGTATGATGCTTTGGGGGTGTTTCAATTGTTTTCTAGGTCAGCATTGGACCAATCGGTCCTTCTTTCAGCATGCAAATAAATATTATACTTCAAAATTTAATTTATTCAATATTTATTCATTATGTTCATTCTCATCTTTGAGTCCTGTGTGCTGAAAGTTCCCATACATATCTGCTACATTGCATTCTTCTATTGCATGTCCTTTCGGCTTCGTTGCGTGTTGCAGGACCATTGTTGCTTGGCCCTGTATCGCTGCTTGCAGCTAAATTTAGGATTGTTTTTAGGCTATTTTTGTGTGTGTGTGTTTGTGTTTGTTTTAAAACGCCTAGATCGGCTGGACAAGTGTCAACTCATACTTTCAAATTAAAGAAGAATATACAGCCTGTATAAACGAGAGCTTTTAGGAGTTTTCATTATTTGGCAGTTTTAGCAGTTAAATTTTTTGTAGCGTGCGGGTGTGGTCAGGTGTGCGATCGTGACTGTCACTATAGACCTAGTACAGAGCTCCTCACTTTGCAGTTAAAAAAAAAAAATCACTTAATTTTCAAAGATTTGTATTATTATTATAGTTTTATGTATTATTATTGATGTTTTTTCGTTGTTGTTTTATAAATTCTCTATGACAATTGTTTAAAAATGTTCAATAAAAATGCAAAACATTGTGTCTTTTTTATTTTTATTTGATTAATCGATGCGCAGGACAGGACTTTGGTCGAATAAGCATTTCTTTGGTTGACTACAGCCCTACTAAGTATATCGGGGTGTCATCTGCATAGCTGTGGTAAGCAATTTGGTTCCTTTTTATTATTTGACCAAGTGGCAGCATATACAAATTAAACAGAAGCGGTGCAAGAATTGAACCCTGTGGGACTCCACATGTCATGGATGTCCACTGAGATTTATGGTTATATGTTCACATAGTAACCTCTCCCTTTTACGTATGATTTAAACCATTTGAGGACCATCCCAGAGAGCCCTACCCAGTTTTCCAGTCTATGTAAGAGTATGGTGTGATCTACCATGTCAAAGGCAGCACTAAGATCTAGTAGCACCAGCACTGATATTTTACCTGAATCAGAGTTTAAGCGAATATCATTTATTATCTTTATGAGCACCGTCTCTGTGCTGTGATGCTGACGGAAGCCAGATTGAAAATTGTCCAGATAGCCATTTGAGTTTAAGAATTTGTCAGGCTGATTGAAAAAAACCTTTTCAATGATCTTGCCTATAAACGGAAGATTTCAGATTGGTCTTTAGTTGCTAAGTCTGCACTGTAAAAAATCCAATTAATGAAATGTTGGATGGGCAAAAATATATAAGTTAAACCAATTTTCTTGTTTGGGCTTAGTTGAGAAGACAAATTATTTTAAGTCTACATAAATCTTTGTTTAAAACATTAAATGAATGGTTATTTTCAAATTCAGTCAACATTCAGAATGGCTAGTGTTGACTGAACTAATTAAAACAAATCTGGTAAATATGTGGACTTATGACAGCTATGTTTCCTACCAACAAAATGCTCATAATAACTGTTATTTGGTCACAAAATGTAATTGTAAGAGTTGTTCAGGCGTGAATGTATGTGCTTACAATTTAAATATGCGGTCGGTTAATAAAGATAGCGTCTATTTAAAAATGTGCTCAGACACTTTTGGACGGAGATGAGCTCCAGTTGAGCTCCAGAGAATCACCAACGCTTAAGCGCTCACACCACGCCCCCGCGCAGCCTCGCCTCGGCAAGCCCATCAGAAATCGACTGCTGGCTCTGATATCTCGGTGGCGTTTAAACATGTTATTTAATTGATTTTAATTCCATATACTTAAAAAATGAAAGGGATGTTTTAAATCATATTTTAGGATTGCACTTAAATGGTATTGCTGTTGAGTGATGTTTCATATATTTCACATTTGTTATAACCGGGCTGCCTGCGAATTTGAACTTCAGAGCGGGTGGAAAAATAGTACCAATATAACAATCTTAAATAAAACTTCTAAATATATCCATGTGTTGGCTCGCTCGCGTGTGCGTGTGCATGTATGTGCGTGTGTTTCGAATTTAAAAATGTCTCAACTCGGAAGGATCTGGATCTCAGATCATTTAATCTGAGATCAATCCGCACATAACAGCCACACAACGACAAGTCATCAGCCGTTTCCTCAAGTTCCGTCAGTTAAGTGGTTGTAAATATATTTTAATTTTAGACTATATTAATTGGCAAAGACGCAAATATGTATTGAGCCAACAATTTATTTTTTACAGTGTGGTTTTGTCTAGGTTAATTTTTTTTAGAAGAGGCTTAACAACTGCCGTTTTTGAATGACTCTGGAAAAGTGCCTGTGATCAGAGAGGTATTTACTATTTTTAAGAGGTCAGATTCTAAGCAGTTAAGTACCTTTTTGAGAAAAGATGTGGGGAGCATGTCAAGGCTGCAAGTTGATGCTTTAAGATGTTGTACTGTTTCTTCCAAGGTTTTTATATCAATTATGTCAAATTCTGAAAGACTGACTAATTTCTGAGGTTGTTGTAATGATATCTGACTGACCACAGTACAATATGAGGCCGTATTGATAGCCATTCTGATATTACTGATCTTCTCAGAGAAAAAGTTTGCAAACCTCATTGCATTTGTTGTCAGAGAGCATTTCACAAGGAACTTGATTGGGGGGGGGGGGTTGTTAGTCTCTATACAGTAGCAAAAAGAGTGTGAGTGTTGTTTATGTTGTTGTTTATAATGTTGGAGAAGAAGGTCTGTCTAGCTGTGCCTAGTTCTACATTGAAAGCCCGAAGACTGTCCTTATAGATGCTATAATGTACTTCAAGTTTTGTTTTCCGCCACATACGTTCAGCTTTTCTGCATGTTCTTTTCATGTGCTGTACTGCTGTTGTGTTTCTCCAGGGTGCTTTACATCTGCCAGTGATCACCCTGACCTTTACTGGAGCTATACCTTCAATGGCATCGTTAACTTTTGTGTTAAAGTATTCAAGGAGAACATCAACAGAGTCAACATTGATATAGCATTCATAAATACCTCACTGGTGTTCATCTCATTTATTAACCTTTTTTATGACATAGACAGATCTAGCATCAGTGGCAGGACAGATCAATAAATCAAAGTAAACACAGAAATGGTCAGATAGTGCTTCATCCTTGATTACAGTGGATGAAATGTTTAGACCCTTGCTAATAAGCAGACCAAGAGTGTGTCCCTGATTGTGTGTAGGACCTTGCACGTGCTGGGTCAGATCAAAAGTGTTTAAAACATTTAACAGTTCAATCGCAGCATTGTTTTCTGCATTGTCTATAAATATATTGAAATCTCCAGCAATAACAAAATAATCAAATTCAGAGGAAATTGTTGATAAAATTTCTGTGAAATCATCAACAAATGCTGAGGTGTATTTGGGAGGTCTATAAATAATTGTAAACAGAATGCGTGGTGTACCTTTTAGAGCAATACACAAATACTCAAAAGACTGGTAATCAGTATATGGACTATGATTACTAATTACCGTCTGCTGCTGGTTGTACCAGCAAAGACAGCTGCCATAAGCGTACGGGCCAACCAAACGACCCAAGAAGAGTTTGAGACAAAGAAGAAAGAATGAGGATCTACATTGGTGCGACAACCTTTAATTAGACAGAGATGCCGATCTTGCTTGTGTTTTACGTGACAGGTGAGTTGTTTTGATTCATAACCCTTCAAAAATCTAATCAATTTATGCTAGTATATCGCTCACAAGTTTAGTTTGTAGACTGTAATCAGCGGTGCGTCTTCCGAAATTCTTTTAATAACTTTTTGCCTTGAGTGTCTCTAGATGCTGCATACCGATTTTCGTGGCAATCGGGTAAAAACTCTAGGACGAGTTTGCAAAAGTAGGTTTTACGAATAATTCAAAATGGCGGAAAAATTTTCATGACGGAAAATAACGTTATAGGGTCTAATCGAATCGTCTTGAGCCAAGGAATCAGATGAAACAAGAATTTTGTTTCTAGGACTTACGGATCAGAAGTTATAAGCAAAAACGTAAGTGCAAATTTGGACTATTGGTGGCGCTAGCGGGTTTGAGATAGAGACTCCAAAATTGCTATGGATATTATTTAGACTGTCCTCTGTCAGTGTGCCGAATTTCATAACTTTCCTACATACGGTTCTATGGGCTGCCATAGACCGCAATGGAACAGGAAAAAGAATAATAGTTAAGAAAAAGAAAAAAAAAAAAAACTAACGGAAACAATAGGGGTCTTCGCCCATTCTGGGCTTGACCCCTAAATATAGCTGCAAGCAGCAATGCCGGGGTCAAGCCAAAAAGGGCACATAAGAAAGTAAAGTTGAATTCGGATGAGCAGTTTAAAGAACCTGGGAAAATCTCTTGATTTCAGACTAAATAATATAACAGTTATCAGCAAAAAAGCTGTGTTTTCATTCAGTGTCATCTCTCCCTCTCTTCTCGAGGAGCATTGACAACTAGAACACTGAAGAAAATGTGAGTGGTGCTTGCAGTGGCAATTCTCAGCTCACAAAATGTTACAGTGGTGTTAATGAGTCAAAAGAGACCACCCCCATGTCTCTACGTTGTTCTGATGCAGAGATATAGCTCTTGTAAAAAGGATTGATAAGGTATCCTAATTGGTTGCTAAGGAGTTAATTGGCATGCACCAATGATCTCCAAGCCATGAAAGGAATAATACATGATGACCCAAGATTTTAGATGTACTGTTGGAGTAGTTTTAGGCAAAAATACCATATTTCTATCTCAAAACCACTAGGTGGCGCAATGACAAAGTTGTGCATGCAACCTCAGTTCATAACTGTGTTACATCTAGCTAGTTTTATGACTATACACTTTAGTTTAGTGAAGAAATAGTTGTATGACCATAGGGCTTGCTTGATATGAAAGATTTTGTTCAATTATAGGGCCACCTAGTGGTTCAGGCATACCAATTCTTTTGTGTGGCCTCAGACTCTGCTCATACATCAGCGTATCAAATCTGGTGAAAAAATTTCTTTTCGTTGCGAAGTTATAACCATTTATGTATAAAAACACAAATTGTAAAAGGTAATTTTTCGTTTTTTGCAATTTTCGGCCATTTCTGATGAAAATTTTAATATAACGCCAATAGAACTTTTTGTTCAGAAGGTAATGCAATGTTCTTCCTATGGTGTTTTCGAGTCGATCGGAATAACGCTCACGGAGATATTCGCGCATGTTTTTTAAGTGCTGTTTTGCTGCGCAGGGCTAACCGTAAGGCGAAATCTGGCATGTTTGGTATCGTTGGACTCGGCGACTATTCAGGACTTCTAAAAATGAAGTCCCGTCAAAATACGTTGATCACAGCCAAAGTTATAGGTGTAAAAAACATCTGTCTGGCCACTAGGTGGCACTGCGACGAAACTGTGCATGCACACTCAGTTCCTGACTGGCATCACAAGTACCAAGTGTCGTGTCAATAGGCCTAAGTTTGACGAAGATACAGCCTAAAATCTGTTTTTTTGCGCTCTACGTAAAATTTGTTGACGCGCTATACGACAACGGATTGGTTTATCGAAATTCTTTTGATAACTTTTTGCCGTGAGGGTCTCTAGATGCTACATACCAATTTTCGCGGCAATCGGGTAAAAACTCTAGGACGAGTTCGCAAAAGTAGGTTTTACGAATAATTCAAAATGGCAGAAAAACTTTCATGACGGAAAATGACGTCATAGGGTCCAATCGAATCGTCTTGAGCCAAGGAATCAGAGTTTCTAGGACTTACGGATCAGAAGTTATAAGCAAAAACATAAGTTCAACTTTGGACTGTTGATTGGCCAGCAAAGCTGTATGTTGTGATTGGCCTGAATACCTCTGATGTCAACTGAAAATGTTACGCTCTTTATATCGTGCCATTGCCATTTTGTCCACTTGCGAGTTGTTTAAAACGCAAGCGGAAGAAATGACGCCCAGGGGGAGAAAGGGGGAGTACAGCTGCTTGTGCTGTTACTGAACAGGCTCATTTCAAAGCAATTGATTAAATAAGCTCGCGCAACTTTACACCCTCGCTAAATTAAAGAGGCGGAGAGCAGACGCTTTAGTTTTATAAAAGTTTAAAGTCCCGGCAGAACACTGTGGGTTCGTGTTATAAAAACGTTGTGCAGTACATTAAACATTAGCCTACATCATTATGTTGTCAGCAAGTCAAGCATTGTCGTCTTAACTGTAAGTTTCTAATTAATTTGTGAAGTACATAACTTATTGTAAAGCTAATAAACAATGACTATTAGTTTTCATTTTCAAAATAAGCCCAATATAACCTTATTCTTGTCAAAACTGACAATCATTTAAGTTATATGTATTTTGTTTTGTTTGTGTTTTAAAGATATTTATAATTAGTCAAGTTTACTGTTTTGTGCACTTATATTAGAATCATTTTGGATAATAAAGTTTATTGTTAACTTGTAAAGCACACCTGCCTATATTACATATCTTTGTCACGTCATTTTAAGTGTTTGATCACCACATTTGTGAGTGATCATTGCAAAAAAAGTATTTATATATAGTATATTCTGTTAATGTATGTAGTGTATTATATGTACAGTAGCCTGCTGTAGTATAATATACTGTAGTATATGTGTACTGTACTATAATATACACATAAAGAATATTGGCCGATATTTTGTTATCGGTCTTTTTTTTACCCTAATATCTGTATCGGCATCGGCCCCAAAAAATGCATATCGGTCGGGCTCTAATATTTTTAACAGCTGTCCTTTCATATCAGTGCTGACATACTGTGTGTGCCAATGTTTTTGGACTAAACACATATTCAGCAAACTGTAAGTACCATTCAATTTAAAAATAAAATTTTGCAACCGGTAATGACCCATTTATTCATTTATCCTGAGTATTGAATCATGCAACCGTGAGATCTGAGAACACTATACACTAGAGCAGAGATCCCCAACCACCGGGCCGCGACCCAGTACCGGGTCGTGGACAAGTTGCCACCGCAAGAATGTCCTGAAAAAAAAAGTGTATAATAGCTATGTAATAGCTTAATCGAATATTTTGCCAACTTCAAATAGCATTGATCATTTCCACTTTTGTACCGGGCCGCGCTCACGCTCCATCGTGTACCGGGCCGCGCTCACGCTCCATCTCTCTCAACCAGCACATCAGTGATCATATTGCTGTCATTACAGTTTGAGGATACTTCTACAACACAATCGACCAAGGAATTGGTAGATTCTACGACGGGTTTTAAATGCTGGTGCAAGAGCAATTTAAAGATTTATTTTTTTGAAAAAAAAAAACTTTTTATTTTATGGATAGTTTTTCTCTTAATGTGGACTCCTCACTTGAGATGCTATATTCTGTTTGTTTATCCCTCTTTGACTCAGTAGCCCCACTTCATGTCAAAAAGTGCAAATTTAGATCCGAGCCTTGGCTGAATGATGTGACTCGTGCGTTGAGGATAATCTGTAGAAAATTTGAACGAAAATGGAAAAAAGATAAGTTACAGGTATCTTTTCAAATGTTACTGGAGTCTCAAGATAACAGAATACCGTACAGATGGCCGAGGGGAGTTACTTTGCCGAAGTAATTACAAAAAATAGTAGTAAGCCGCAAGTTTTATGTAATATAGTAAATTCTGTTTTTTGAACATTGTATTTATTGGGTTTTTTCCTCAAAAAAATAAATAAATAAAATAATACAAAGTACAAAATGAATAATTCTTTCCATATCACAACCCAATATAACACCCCAGACCTCCCTCGCACAGTGCCACTGAGAAACCATAAATAAATTAAACATGAAAAAGGAATTTAAAGTCACATGAGGTTTAAGTATTTTGTCCTGCTATTGTTATACCCATATATGAAAGAAAACTGCCCCAGTATTTTACAAACAGGTCTTGACGTTTCTTCAAACAAAATGTTATTTTTTCAAGAGGTACATATGATGATACTTCTGTAGTCCACATAAAAGTAGTAGGTGGTTTAGAGTCCTTCCACCAATGTTATGCATTTTATTGCTGCTAAAAGAGCTAATCTAACAAACCTCAGATTTATCCCCTTGTGTTCATCCAGTAATGAAGTGGTGGTACTATATAGTTTTGCGCAAAGATAAGAATGTTTATTTAAAACAAATATCCCAATAAAATGTTTCAAATTCATATTCATGTCCAGTTTTTTTCCTTATATGGCAAGTAGCCGTGTAATAAGCGGGATAATGTACAGGCAGCCTGTCGGGGTTTATTTTGCGATAACTACCGGCTGCCTCTACATTATCCCTTACATAAAGTCTGAGCTTTCTCACATATGATTTCCCATTCATTATCATCGAATGAGCACTCCAAGTCTTTTTCCCATTTAGATTTAACATTGCAAAGATCACCAGCCATCAAATGGGATAGTTTGCCATAGATAAATGATACAAGACCCTTAGGGTTGCTTTTACCAGATAAAATGTCCTCCAGGGGGGAGAGGGAGAGATTGGATAAGCGACCACCTTGCTGAGTTTGAATGTAGTGTCTAACTTGTAGATATTTGAAGAAAAATTTAGAAGGGAGGTAAAATTTCTGTTGTAGCTGCTCAAAAGACATGAGTGTATCCCCCTTGTAAAGTTTATGTAAATTCTGTTTTTAACCCAAACTCAGATGTGCTTTCCCATCTCCCACCCATTACTTGTGAGACTTTTTTGGATTATTTTGTTCAAAAGATCTCGGATATTAAAACCACAATTAAACCCAGTTTGTTTGATCCCTCTGTTGTTCGGTCTTCATCAGTTACATTTGACCATTTTGAAATGATCTCCTTGCAGTCACTAGCTGAGGTAATTCAAGCAGTCAAAAATAACTGACTGTTCATTAGACATTATTCCTCGTAAATTGATAAAGGAAGCATTTAATGTTCTTGACCAAAGTATTTTACTTCTTATAAATAATAGTTCAATACTATTGACCACAACATTTTATTTTCACGCCTAGAAAATGTAGTAGGAATTCAAGGTACAGCGCTTGCATGGTTCAAGTCTTATCTTTTAAATAGAACCTTTTCGGTAAATATCGGTCGAGATTGTTTGCAACCTGCCTCTCTGCTTAGTGGGGGTTCCACAGGGGTCTATTCTCAGCCTAATCTTGTTTTCTTTGTATCTGTTACCCCTTGGGTAAATTTTTAGCAAGCATGGAATCCCCTTTCACTTTTATGCAGATGATATGCAAATTTATCTCCCTTTGAAAAAGAACAGCAGGAACCAAAGAGAGTTGTTGCGTAACTGTATTAATGACATTAAATCATGGTTATCTCAAAAAACTTTAAAACTAAATGAAGGGAAAACAAATTGTGTGGTTTGGGGATCCAAATAATTTTGATGATCTGGGTGACTTAGCCCCATTTTGTAAGCAATTAGTCCGAAATGTAGGTGTTCTTTTCGACAGTGATCTCAGCTTTGAGAGAAAAATGTATTCTGTCATAAAATCTTGCTTCTATCATTTGAGATTAATAGCCAAAGTGAAACCATTTCTGTCCACTCGTGATCTCGATAAGCTCATTCATGCATTTATATTTACAAGATTAGATTACTGCAATGTGCTATATGTTGGCATAAATAAGACACTGATTAAACGCTTACAATTAGTTCAAAACGCTGCTGCGAGACGTTTGATGGGTACTCGTAAGCGAGACCACATTACTCCAGTATTGAGCTCTTTAAACTGGCTACCGATCGACTACAGAATACATTTTAAAATATTCCGTTTATAAAGCATTGTATGATATGGCTCCGTTGTACCTGGCAAATCTTATTAAGAAATACGAACCAAAACGGTCCTTGAGGTCAGCTGACCAGCTGGTCTTAACGACTCCAAGGACAAAACGGAGAAGTGGAGATCGAGAAACAATGAAAGTAAAACAATTACTTAAAGTGAAAAAAACGAAATACGTTTTTCGATGTCTACTTAAATAAAGCCGTTATTAATTTTCCTAATGCATGGTTTTTTGATCTTAACTTCCGTTTTAAATGTTATACATTTCGCAAAGAAGGATTTTTAGCACTTTATTTGAACAGCAACTAAGCGACCCCATCCCTGGTCTGCGGAAAAAATTTTAAGCTGACTGTGGTGTAAAGAGGTTGGGGACCCCTGCACTAGAGCATTTTTTCTCAACTAGTGGGTCATGACAATGGGTTGCAGAGAGTGCTGTCAAAGAAACAAAAACAATTTTAAATGGTTCTCTAATGTTCTCTAATATCTATGTGAAAGTGGTTCATCTTCTTTGGTGCAGCTTAACTTAATGCAATAGAGCCTCGGACATTGAGCACGATCTTAGGGTAGCTCTGTCTACTAACCCTGGATTTTCACCGACTGCGGAACAGCTGCGGATCCGTGGCGGAGTCAATCGGTTTCCATTCAAGTCAATGTGTGCATTTCCACTGACTCCGCTCCGAATCCGTCACAGCTCCGGCCATCCGCAGCCCTCCGGCACACATACGCAGAGCTTCTATTTTTGACGGATGCCGGACAGCTCCGCAGGGCGGACCCATGACTTTATTGCGTGATCATACCTGAATTCGCCAGAACTTGTGTTTTTTTATTAAATCTTTGCAAGACAAACATTACAACCACACACAAATAAAGTCATTAATACAGAAACAACAAATAATAGACAGGAACAGAGCCAGGGGGAGTTTTAAATAAATACATTAAAGATAGAGCATAAATAAATGTTTTAGCAGCCTTCTTATTTTTTGAATTTTGGATGGATTTGATGTACTGCTCTGTCTACGCGAGATCCCGTGTTGTGATCTGGGCTGGTTTGTTAAAACGTCATAATTCAACAGCATAATGGGCAGAGACAGAACTAGGTATCGCGCGATCATCACGTGAATTTGCGAGACCTCATGGGTCCTCGTCACTTCAGCACGCAGCCGCTCTGCAACAAATACGGAACTGGTGGGTACTGACGGACGGCGGAGTGCGAAGCCGTAACGCAGCGGAGCTGATCTGCAGCCGCTCCGCAGTCGGTGGAAATCCGGGGTAACACCCAGAGTTTGAAACTCTTATCAGGAGTAGGGCACATTCTCAGTTATCTAGTTAGATTCCCGAATGACTGTTAAGTAGGGTCTCAAAAGGAACAGTAACCACACTGAGTTCTTAAGTTTTGGTTCTAAAAGTGGCGATGCATGGTCACTATAAATAGCCATGTCTTACCTCATGAATATTAATTACATTGATCCACTGTTTACAGTCACGCAAACAAATGAATGCAGCTTACCACAGAAAACACTTGCGCTGCTTAGATACACTTTGTATACTTTTTGTTAAACATGTCTGAAAGAAAATCAAAAGTGTGGATTTACTTCCAAAAGTATAACTCTGAAGCAAAGTGTAACACGTGTGACAAAAAATATATCCTGCAAAGGCAGCTGTAGAAGTAATATGAAAAAACACTTGCTCCAGCATGGCATAAATCTCAAATCATGCAGTGTTTTCAAATGTTTGAAAAGGTAGGAAACCTTACGAGGACTACTTCAAGAATAAATTATATAGTGCATATGTGTGATTGGCCAAGGACAAAAAAGCAGGAAAATATACGGCACACCTACCATGACGTGGCGACACACACACACACAAAATGAAATACAGTTGAATTTGGGCTCAAAGTTGATCGATCTGAGTGGCCAATCGTCAATCTGTGTGGGCAAGTGCCACCCTGACCATTATGTAGCCTTGCCACTGCATCAGACTGAACAAAATCATTTTGTGCATTTAAAGGTAAATACATCAATGTGGTGCATTTTGAGAGTAAAAATAAGTGACTACATCTATGGGGATGTTTATTTTCTTCTAAACAAATTTATGCCCTTTTAGTAAAATCTTTGGTTGCATATTCAGTGTTTCCCACAGGATTTTGAGATACTGTGGCGGTGATGACGTCACACGCTGATTAGCATATATGTGACGTCGTTGCGTCGTGTTTTACTCTTTGATCCGTCACATTATATTGCATTTTAACACAACTGAATGCTATTTTTACATAGTTTCTGTTCTGTTGTCTATAAAATAGTGACTAAACAGGACCCAGTAACGACCCACGACTCAGTAACTCTTTGTTTAATCCAATCAGCTCTTTTTTTAACTGCTGCTAAAAACGCGACATTGTCTGAAAAAATCATCATACGTTTACATTGAGGCTGTACTGATGTTGCTCTTCTCATCAGTGTTGTTGTGTTATGAGCGCTTTTTTATTTGAAATACGAGTGCTAGTTTTATTGTATATCGCGTATAGCGCAAACAATTTGTTGCAAATTCAGAAATATTAGAGAATACACGGTTGCTGTTACTACAGAATACGTGCATGGGCATGCCGCATCACAGGTAGGGAGAGAGCTCGGACACAGACTCACATCAGAACGGGTATGTGTGGGAAACACTACTGCTAACCTTTTGTTAAGTTACTCTCATGATTAACTTGATCAGCCGTCTTCTCTGTCAGTAACATCCGTGACTGTTGACGTTTACGCGAAAAAGAGAAAGAACACGGAGTTAAATACTTTTCACTGTTATGTAAGAGAGGCGCAGGCGCGTAGCAAAGAGAGGGGAGGGGCCGGATGCGTGCGCTGTTGAGGCGCTGCACACAACGAGAGAGGGAGGATGGAGGCGCGCTGAGCGCTCGCTGCAATGAATTAAGCCGTTCTAAATGGTAAAATTAAAATGTTAATGGGAATCATGAAAAATCTATTTGTGGCGGCCAGTGTTGATTCTGTGTCGGCCCGCCACAAATAAATTAATATATGGGAAACACTGATATTGTAATAATAATAATAATAATAATAATAATAATAATAATAATAATAATAATAATAATAATAATAATAATAATAATAATAAGGCACACAAGCCACATACACAACTTGATAAATGAGATTCGCTATTGGTCAACACATGTTTAATGTTTAAAGAATATTAGTGGGGGCATTTAATACAGATTAATTATTGATTACAACATTTGTTACTTTATTCAAATGTTGTGACTTTCTGGAAAGGCAGTCAAGTGCATTTGTCTTTTGCATAGTTCTTTTGGCAAAGCATCTAACAGTCAAGAGCTATGCGTTTCACAAACCAGATCCATGAATGTGCGTGTTTGTCATTATATTATTCTGTAATCGCAAGCGTTACTGCCAGATTCACAAACCATTAAGAGGAGCAAACATATGCGTGTGTTCGTCAGGATGACGTTGGAAATGATTTGCGTGGATGCGTGCGTTAACGTATGTGATTACAGAATAATATAATACAAGCAAACTTTTTGACAAAAACGCAACTTTATATTGATATCGCGAGACCGCATTCCACCTCGACGAGAAATCTGATATTTACATTACTGGCATATAGCGATCTGATTTGAAACGGACAGTTTTGTCAAGGCAGCAAACACCTGGCAGGTTCTCTTAATTTCTTACTACTAAAATGCTGTTTGTCTCTGCCTATTCCTTCTATCCATGCCCAGCGCCACTGATTTAAGTTGTTTATCAATTAAGTCGTCTTACCTAGGCTTCATAAACTTAAGCCGCCTTTCCACTGCACACGACATACGGAAACGACAGTCTGAGTTCTCCCCCTAGTGGCAGTCGTAATGAAGTTTCGGTTTAATCGTATATGGGAGAGAAGCTCATTTCAGCGCAAGAGGCTTCATTCTAATATATGTTTACCATGGTGGAATAAATAAATGAACGCAAATGAATGAAACAATAAACAGCTATGCATATATGACAAAGATTGCAAATATTTTTTGGAGAGAACATATAAAGACAAGATTAAAATAATAACGTACACGAATTAAATTAATATTGTATTACTTATCAGTAATCAAAAGTGTTTTTTTAAGAATTCAAGTGTTACTAATTTAAACTAAGTTAAACCAAAAGGATTAATCATTTTCACCTCACACACAGTTTGTAATTGGAATACAATGAAAAACATAACTTCCGGTCGGCATATCGCATGCGGTTTAGTGGCACAAGTTCAAATTTTTTAACGGATCCAACGCTCAAAACGGATCCGATATTTACGCATCCGCAGATGGTCGGCACCTCACGCAACCCCTTTGCGACTCTCCATAGGAAATGAATGACTTCCGGCTTATCGGCCGTCGTTTGTCGTGTGCAGTGGAAAGGCGGCTTAACTCTTCATCCTGCTGATAACGTCAACTTGTTATGACTTCTCCGCGACCGCGCGGCATCTGCAGCTGGATCTCGGCCACACCTTAAAGACCCCACCTATTCTACATCTGATTGGCTAGTTTGTTAGTTTGGTTGAGAGTGAAAGATGTGTTTCTCTCATACTATTTGTAGGCGAACGCATGATTTTTTTTAATTCGCAGGCAACTCTACACGCCAGAGACCCCTCCCAACTGCAAGCTCTTTTGTGAGCTCTGCTTTGAATGAAGTTCCATCGTGACAAATAAATAGACTATGCGTAGTGATATGCGGTTATTTATAACCGTGCATTGCAACCCCCCCCCCACACGCACACACAAAAAATTGGATTTGCATGATTCACAAAAGCCTTATTTTCAGGTCGGAAAAGCTGGAATTCCTGATTTATCCGGAAGAATCACACCCCTGATAGTTACATTAAGTATTGTGAATTATTTATCATATTTTTTAATTATAATGAATCAGAATCAGAACCAGGAATCGTTAGGCAGAACTGGTACCGGAAAATTTCTTACATAAGAGGGTATGCACATGACGTCAACGTCGGCAAGAGGGACTGCGGTTACGCCCACTGAGTGGCAAAAGAAAGAGCGGCAGCACTTGAGTACAGCATGACATCAGCGAAAACACGGTGCAAACGCGTAGAAATGGAAAATAGCAGATTAACAAGAATTTGGAGCTATCGTTTTACAAACTGCCAAAAAACACAGAAAGGAGAAGTAAATTGATTGTTCATTCCAACGTCCACAGACCACAGGTGGGTTGACAAGTTGCTAGGGTCACTATCAAGCATATTATCATAATTTTTACTCTATTATATTTTAGAAATAATACGTTTTTGTTTTACATTTAACATTCAAGTAAATTAATGTACTTTTACTTAGGTAAAAGTACACTGTAGCAGCCAAATATACTGCTGCTATTGAGATGCTATGTCTCCTTTATTGCACTGGGTGTCGCTGTGAATGCATCAGGTATATAGATAGGAAACATATTGTTGAGGTCAAAGTGTTAACCCGGAAGGGCAAGGGTTTTTTGACTGTTCTACCGTAGAGGTGTGTTTGTCATGCTGTTTTAATGTTTTGGAATAAATGGATTACACTTCAAAGCAAGGACAACGCTTGGACTCTTCTTAATGGTAATTAAAGTTTAGCGCATCAACCAACTCATTCCGGGAATAACATTGTAGAAGATTAACAACAGGTAGACCTTCTACAACATACACAATTTAAATGTAATTAGTTATTAAATAAATTTTAAGATGCTATATTAAAGCTCCACTGTGTAAGATCTACTCCCATCTAGCGGTGAAAGTCTATATGACAACCAACTGAATATTACTTTCCAGCCCCTCCATTAGGAATGCGTTTTAACTCGTACGGTGGCCCGGCCGTGTCATGCCAAGGTTAACATGGCTTCCAGTAGCTACAAAGCAAAAGCAATGAAAAAATGAACAGTTTGCAATGTCCTTTGCCTGTGATCCATCAAAGCACACAGATTTATGTTTAACATGGAAAAAGTCTGATTGTCATGATATGTCCGCTTAAAATCACATACAAAAAGCAACCATAAACGTAGCTTAGACACTCCTTTTTCATAGACGCGAGGAAAAATATCACAGGGGCTGTTAAACTTGGTATTAAATGTGTTTTAATCCGTCTCTTTTTGTCCATTTTTGACCGCTTCTCTCCAGAATACTGAGGAGGTCTGTGGACGAGTCCCTCTCCTGTCATTTAATCATGAGTGAGAGTAATGACGGGTTAAAATGGACGCGAATATTATGTCAGAGTCCAATGCTTATGTTTTATGTAAACGTTACATGTCCGTGTATATGTAAGAGCTTTCTCTCATATTGGTGAAAAAAGATCGCGCAATTTTCACACGCTTGTAAAATAAAATGAAAGACGCGCAGATCAGCTGCGTTTTATCAATGAAAGGCTAAAAATAGAAGGGGCTGTCACCGTGTGTTTGTGCTAGAGGTCAGAAAAGATTAGGGATGCACCGAATCCAGGATTCGGATTCGGCCAAATACTGGGCTTTTTGACGGGGTTCGGATTCGGCCGAATCCTAGATTTTTTTTCCACCGAACCGAACCCTATAGGCTTGCGCTACGCTGGTCGACGTAACGCGGCCGTTGATTACACACATCGGGTGCTGACGTGGAGATGAGCTTTTTCTTTCGGTGAGCCTTAGGGGCTGGACACACCAAAACTTTTAAACACGGCTGAAAACGCCTTGAGGACGCCAAATGCCAGCTGTTTTTCAGCCGAGCGCTTGGTAGCTGTGATGCTTCAGCTGTAAGCCGGTTGGTTGCTGTGGTAATCTCCCGCCCCTACTCCACTGTAATTGGACGGCCGTGTGAAACCTGACATTGACGAGCGGAGCTTCTCACTCAAAGTTAAATATAGTTTTCAGCGCGGAGCTGCTTGCTTCAGCATTATTGTAAAAACGAGCGTGTCGCAACGCATCGCTTTCATTATGCATAGGCTTATGGTAATGTCAAAATAGTTTTTCCAACTTGTCATCCTGGCATAATGTACAGTTAAAATTAAATAAAATGAAAAATACACTGCTGTGGACGTTGTTTACTTCATTAATGTGTTTTACTGTGTTAATGGAATAAGGATGCGAGTAGGATTCGGTATTCGGTTTCGGATTCGGCCGAATCTTAAACGGTGGATTCGGGATTCGGCCGAACCTAAAAAATCTGGATTCGGTGCATCCCTAGAAAAGATGAAAAACATTTTTCTCAGTACCTCAGATTACATAAATGGGCGGAGAGACGGCGTGTGGCTGTTCGAACACATTAAACCACATGCGTGTTTACACTAACAAGTGTTATGCATAATCATGCTAAAGTTAGCCAAGGAACTATAAAACTTCAAGTTTACAACATAGACTGTATCGATCTAAACGAATATGCTGAATTACCTGTGGAGAATATAGAAAGTAGCAACTTCAGTGTCCCTTGAGCCCCATCTTGGAAAACTAACTCCAATATTGACTTTGGTCTTGATGTTTTTCCGGTCGCGTTGTCGTTTAAAATCCCCGTTTCGCTTCCTTGGCAATTTGTTTTAATGTCCTCGAGAATATGTCTTCAACAGGCTTTCAAATCAAAGCATTAGATCGCAGGTTCATCACGGTTTGCAGCTGTCGCAGCCGAAGGATTCAGCTACGGAGGTCGTAGGCTGCATACGTCATCAAGCCTGGTTTATTTAAATTAACTGAGAATTACATTCACAAGTCATAAGCATATTACATCAATTTACAATTAACTAAGAATAATTGTCAGCTTTATAATCGTTAATATTCTGAAATAAGACTGTCTTGATGACGTATACCGCCTACACATGCAACCTCAGGAGGCTTCAGCTATCGGCCAGCGTGAGTGTAGAGAGAAAGCGCGAAATGCGGAGCTTGAATTTCAGGAATGTCCCTCGTCGGCGAATGTATTTCAAAGATGGAGGCACAACATGGATTCAGCCAGAGAGCGCTTTGACGGTATGCATTTTAAATAGCAGATTCTACACTTACGAGAATACTTTGATTAGTGGGGTGGAAGTAATTACACATGAATGAGCACATACTTTTGAAAGAAAACATGGGTTTTTGCTAAGAATTAACTCAATAAAGTACACAGTAGAGCTTTAAAGAACACACAGTATGATTCTATGCTTTAGAATGTAGTGAAGTAACATTTTTCCCATTACAAACAACCTAATAAAGCACAGATGCTTGGAAAATGTAACTAATGTAACTAAGTATTGTCCACCTCTGCTATCAAGTCCAACTAAATTCAATTTAAGCTGATAATAGTCAGTTTTACTGGCATTTTCCTCAGCACCCGCTATGAAAACCAGCCATAAGTTGAACGTTTGCCACTCAACAGGGCGAGATCCGGCGTGGTCACGTGGAAAAGTGAGGTCAATGCATACCCTCTATACCAAATCCTACTGTAAATTGAACATATGTTTATAATAGTTGTCATATTACATGTACAGTAAATGAGGTTATGATTATTTTCATTAATCTACAGTTAAGCCAACATTAATATAATGGCAATATATCAGATATCTCCAAATATTTTCTATATTTTCTTGATGAATGTGTTGTCTCATACTAACTTAAAAACTTGTATGGGGCTATTTTAAATAGCCATAAAATACTACTTATAACTCTTTTTTACAATTTGTCCTTCTTATGATAGGTATATTGGGAACGTACTTGTTATTTATTGAGAGATACATTTGCTCGAGTTCCTCAAGTTCCTAAAAATGTGGGTTGCGGCTTGATGACCATGTAAAAAAAAGTGGGTCACATGGCCACACCAGTTGAGAACCACTGTACTAGAGCATGTGATAATCTTTGCTCATAATTGGTGGCAATAAGTACATTATTAAAGATCACGTTCTTCATGATCTAATTTTCAAACTTTAGTGTGTAATGTTGCTGTTAGAGCATAAATAATACCTGCAAAATGATAAACTCAAAGTTCACTGCCAGGCGATATATTTTCTTTAACAGAATTCCCCTTTCAAAGCCTACAGCGAACGGCTGGTTTGGACAATAGCCCTTTACTTCCTGGTTGAATAACGTCAATATAAGAGTTTTGACTAAACTCCGCCCACAGGAATACATTAGTCGCCAGCTATGGCTCAAACGGCTTTGTTAAGCTAAGCTGCTGTCGAATCACAACACACTAAACAAGCTACACAATCAGAACCCTTTACATATTTCTAAAGGAGGGACTTCATAGAATAAAGACGACATGAGCCTGTTTTTAGGACAGCGAAAACACCGGTATAGAGATATCAAATCACAATATGGCTCAATTTAGAATAAACATTTTTGTTCAGAATTTTGAATCATTAATATTCGTTTATTGTACATTGAATAAGCAGTGTTGTAACAGTTGTGTTTTTGCCATTCATTTATTCTTTCTTTCTTTCCTTTTAAATGCCATACCAGCTTTTAAGGCTATTTCATGGCGAGTATAAAGCAGTGGTTTTCAATCTTGTCCTAGGGGACCCACAGCTCTGCATATTTTGTATGTCTCCCTTAACTGACACACCCAGTTCTGTTCATGGATCTCTCCCTTAATGAGCTGATGATCTGAATCAGGTGTGTTAGATAAGGGAGACATGCAAAATGTGCAGGGCAGTGGGTCCCCTAGGACAAGATTGAAAACCACTAGTATAAAGTATAATTAAATAAAGGAAGATTAAAAAAGATGTTTAAAATGTAGGGATGCACCGATAGGAATTTTTTGGGCCGATACCGATTTAAACAGACAACTTCTGGCCGATACCGATATTAAACACTTGTAAACAATACTATACAGTTGGTCTATTAGCTAGTTTATTTCTGCATCAAATTATTTTTACTGAACATGGATTGGATCTAATTAACATTCAACTGACCCACATAATAATAGAGGCACAAATTAAGCTAAAACAAATATAATAAGACAGCATGACAACCTTCAAAAGATGGTTTTGGGTATTCAGCATTTATTTTATTAACAACATTAACTCATTTTTTACATATAATGGATTTCTTTATGCAGTTAATTAAAAAAACAATCGGTATCAGCCTTTCTTGTGCTATTGCCGATATGCCGATGGTTTCAAATTTATCAAAAATCGGCCGATAAATATCGGCGGCCGATACATCGGTGCATCACTATTAAAATGTATTTCCTCTAGAAATCTTAAAGGTGCAGTGTGTAATTTTTAGAAGTATCTCTTGACAGAAATGCAAAATAATATACAAAACTACATTATTAGGGGTGTATAAAGACATTTCAAAATTAACCATTTATTGTTTATTAACTTAGAACGAGACCTTTTTATTTACATACACCGAGGGTCCCCTTACATGGAAGTTGACATTTTGTGCCACCATTTTCTACAGAAGCCCTTAACAGACTCATTTTTTTACTTAGTTGTCTCCGACGATTACATGTTTGTCGTGTGGCGGCTACCGTAGCTTTTCTATGTGTTTCAAAAAACGAGGGGTGAGCAGTGGATTAAGCCGTTGGTTGCAATTCGCAACCTCACCACTAGATGTCGCTTAAATTTACACACTGCACCTTTAAAACCATGTTTGGATTTCATTCATTTATTAGCTTATGGGAGAACAGTATTTGACTCAGCATTTATTGTTTCAAAGCATTTTACAAAGTGCCTTACTATCCATTATATTCTTCTCTCATATAACTCTTCTATATCTATAAATACATGTATAAACATGCAGTCAGACTAAATTCTATTTCTCTATAAAAATCTGATTATTAATGTGACAGGTGCTATAGTATAGAAAGTAGCTACAAATATTAAATCATTCACTTATCCTGTTTGATTAACTTTTGTTACTTTGATAAAGGTTATTCTATATTTTTAAAATACAGTAAAGACTACACTGTAAAAAAACTTGGTTTTGCAAGTCAATTGCTCCTACTATTTTAAGTTTTGATGTATGATAAGTTGACATAACCTAGAAAAACAAGTTAAAATTGTTCAACCTAATTTGTTAAGTTAAAGTAACAAAAATATATACTGATTTGATATCATTTTTACAGTGTATGCAGTATTTGATTACTTTCATGTTGGTCTGTAGTTTTCCGTAATTTCAGTTACAGACACTAAATAAAACACATTAACATATTTAAATAAAAAGTGAAATGTTAAAGTTGAGATGTTTGGACTTTTTAACAGAAATGTTTTTGTTATTACACAAAGTAAAATACTGACAACGGTACCGGTACCGAATTTCAGGTACCGATACTGGTACTGTACCAGTTAAAATGTGAACAGTCCCCAACCCTTGTCCTTGTCCTTAAATGTTTGTGAACAAAAACGCCTTTGGTCCCGCAACATGGATTGTTAACTTAAACAATGTGTAGTAATCTTGCTTGTACTCTTAACTTGGCACTGTGTTCTGCAATGTTGGCTCTTATGACAATTTATGGCTTTGGATATTCCTCATTTGCAAATAAGACTGGGGCAGATGGATAAATTGAAAAATTGAAAACTCACCTATCCAGCACTCTAGTCTGGCACAAGGTGAAGTCTTGACTATGTCAGGAGGGTCCACACCAACATTAAGACACAACACCAGAGCCACGCTTACGGTTTTCATCTGGAGTAACAAAGAAACAGAAATATACAGGGTTCCTACAGGTTTCTTCAAGTTAAATTCAAGTCTTTTTAAGACCTTTTTAAGACCATTTATATAAAAAATTAATACCCATTTCACGTCCCTACCAGCAAAGAAAAACTAAAATCCTTGAACTTTTTTTTTTCATTTATTTTTCCGATGTGAAATGGGTAAAAAGATGATAAGCCAAGCAGGTGTGAAAAAAAAATTTCAGTAGGCCACAAGAAAGTTTGCCAAACAATGTTAAGTTGTTAAGGAATTTCTAAGATTTTCTTTGATTTTTCCCGCTTCTCCTTTGCCTGTTGCTGTGTTGTGTTGCAGTCTATGGTTGTGGTGATCTTCATTTACTGAAGGCATCACGTGTTCGCAATACTTTGTACTGTGACCTGGGACTGTGTTGGGTTCTCAATTATTGGATCCGCTACTCTTTATTTATACTACGTTATTAAACAAACAGAGATGCAAACACATGTATGTTCAAAAAGAGAAAGGTAATCTAAGCCCTCGCACCCAGGCAAATATCCAGATACTTAGGCTACATTGCCACCGACCCCTGCCATCCCTACCAAACTAGGTATATAGAGTAAAATGAAATTCGAAAATCAAAAGATGCCGACATTAATTTGGAATATTCAACTTCATTTTTTATGTTAAACCAAAACTCTTATTGAACTATCTAGCACTTCTTCTTGCTTTACTCCTTCTTCCTGGCCACCTCCTGCAACGTAACCAGGGCCTTCCATCTGGCTGCATTCATTTATATTAATTTCACATTATAACCATAATAAATATATTTAATAAACCCAATCATAAATGAACAAAGCTGACAATGTTTGTCAAAGCATCACAAAACACTTTACTGTTTTTGCACTGACATATCAAGCAATACTTGTGTAGATGACCCCTTTTATCAAACTCTTTTGACTACAATAATATGTATAGTATATTAATGATAGAAAGTGCAGGTCTAGAGATTATAAATGTAATTGGTGTGTTATGGTTTATGTAGTTTTCTTTCCTTTTTAGATAGAGCAGAAGCAGTAAAAGTGCCTCTTTTAATTCCTCTCTTGCAGATTAAAAGAGCTTTATCCACTTATTATTTTAGATTCAAAAGTCTACTTGCTGTCCCAGTGTTTGGTGACTTTATATTAGAGCTTTGCCTTTTTTAAATCTAGAGTCAGCTTGAGCTTTGCTCGTGCAATGGGCTTGACATTCACATTTCTTTTTTGCTACTATCTCTGTGATCTTTGAGCAAACTTTTTAGATATAAAAAGATGGTTCATTAATAATAATATTATTAAACAAAGGGACGGAGAAAGAAACTGCAGCGCGTGGTCGTGACTTTCAAACCAAGCCAGTTGTTATCGCAATAGAAACGGAGGCACGCAGCTTGAAACTGCACGTGAACTTTAGAGCTGACTGACTCTGATCACGGCCGTTTTCCGATCGCCTCGGGTTTTACACATAATGTTAATCGAACCCGGTCCTCCGTGAAAACCTCTATGCATACAACTCTGCTCAAGTTCAGAAACATGTGACGCTGAACTCGCTTCATGTCGCACCCAATTCATCGAGAAACAGCAGACTCATCGGGAGAGACACGATGTGCTCGCAACCAAAATGCCATTAATAATGAAAAGCCGCAGGCGCCGAAAAGCGATGTGTTTGCATCCCTGATTTAATCAAAATGTGGTTGACAAAGAAACTTTTAAGGAAAAATACAATATGGAGAAGTTACATACAGCACAATTTTTAAGACCAAGACATCAAAATTTAAGACTTTTTTAAGTCTTTTTAAGGTATTATTTCCAAATTCATAAATTCAATGCTTTTAAGGCTTTTTAAGACCCCGCGGGAACCCTGAATATAGGAAAATTACACAAACCTATGTTCTTCCCATATGCAGACAAGACAATTATTTACATAAAACAAATGAGTTTACATTTTAAATAAAAATGTTTAAGTTAACATTTGACAGTTAGTATGGAAGTTTTTACCAAAAAAACTCAAATGAAAATTCTAATGCTTAACTCTTTCGCAGCCAGCATTTTTCATGATTTTCAAAAAGTTGAATGTCTTCCAGAAAATGCTCCTTTTGAAATATGTAAACATACAATATATGAAATAAAAGAACAGACCCTTTGCTTTCAAACAAAAAAATCCGTTTCATCCTATCTTTATGTGTTCTGTTTTTATCACTCTCAAATATGTGTAGGTTTAATAAAAAACACAACATTTTAGCAAAAAGCTGAGATAATTAAATTTTTGTGAAGGACTTTTGATAGAGATCAGATGCAGAGCGATCTTTAAAACATACACGGACATACAGCTGTTTGCCCTAGGGCAATACTTCCGGGTTTTATAAGTTGCGGAAGAGCGCAACCTGGTGGATAATAGCGATATTGCAGATTGACGAGATAACTCGTCAATGGCAGGGAAAGAGTTAAGAGTATGAAATAATAAATCAAGCGGTCAAAACGGCTGCTCAAATGAAAAATCAAATGCTTAAATGTTTAAATAATAAATCAACGTCTCAAATTGGCCGGTCAAATAATAAATCAAATGGTCAAATGCATTTTCGTTTCCTCATTCAGGGAAGCATGGACTGTATCAAATCAAATAAAAAATCATATTTTATCAACAACCCAGTATAAAACCTGCCATAATTAAATCTGTAAATCAATGCTGAAATGACAAAATCACATGCTTAAACAGACATCGCAAATGATAAATAAAAAACTCAAATAAAAAATGTGGTACTGTTTATTATTGTCATAGACATACAATTTAAATATTGCTCAATGATTGATTTTTTCTTGGCATCTAAACAACTCAATTTGATATAAAAATAAATAACAATAGGCACACAATCTGAAATCAATAATCAGGTTAAATGGTTTCGCAATCAAAGGAATAAAGACTTAATAAAATGACTCTCCCTCACCCTGTCTTTCATTCTCCAGCTCTGAGCCAAAGCTTTGGATCCCTCAATTTTCTCTGTGTGGCGTTTCTTCATGAAAGCCAGTGGAAGGTTCCAGTCAGTCATGTCCACCTCCTCCTCCTCTGTAAGCCCCACCACAGGGGAGTGAAATAACTCTGCATCCATTTTCATTAGGCTCTAAAAAAAAAAAACACAACAAAGCTAATCACAATTATCTCAGCATCAGTGTAAAAAATAGGGCCAATACTGGTTCAATTTAAAGAATATTTTATGGACATAATATTCAAATTAACCCACCACATTTTTTTCAGAAACCACATGGGATTTTCCAGACAGAGATCAGCTTAAGCCAGGACTAGGCATTATATTTAAGTCATTTAATTAATAATCATTTTTAACTCTTTCCGCGCCATTAACGAGTTCTCTCGTCAATAAAGAGAAAACGCTTCCCTGCCAAACAATACCGCCATTATCCACCAGGCAACTTTTACAAACCGGAAGTAATGCCTCACGCGAAAGACCTCCGTGTACATTTTAAAGATCACTCTGCGTGTGATCTCATTCAAAAATGGAATTATCTCAGCTTTTTGCTGAAAATGTGGTGTTTTTGAAGAAACGTTCAACGTAGGATGAAACATTTTTGTGTGCTTGACAGCAGAGGGTCTGATCTTTCATATATTGTATGTTTATATATTTATAAAAAAGAACATTTTCTGGAAGGGATTCAACTTTTGTGAAAATCATGAAAAATGCTGGCGCTGGCTGGCAACTTTTTTTAAAAACACTGGCAGGGAAAGAGTTAAAAAGCATAATTTATAAATACACATTACTCAGGGTACCCCCAGGATTGTCAAACCTAAATTCAAGGCTTTTTAAGACCTTTTTAATAGCACTTCAAATGAAATTTAATACCTACATCGCACCCATTCAGGTGGAATAAATATTTTTAAATAACGTAATATACCTCAAATAATTACTATTTTTACTATAATTACTACAAGTGTTTGAACATTCATGACAACCTGCCTCTGAAAGGCTGAGTCCGAGGCCCAAACGGCCTAACCCTTATATTTACCCAACAATCAAAACCAACAATCAAATAGATTTAAATGTACATTTATACATTTATTGTAAACTTGAAAATCCCTAAATCAGGGATGGGCAACTGGAGGGCCAGGGGCCACATGCGGCCCTCCTCTTTATCTTGTGCAGCCCGCACGTTTTAATATGACCATTATGTCAGAGAAGGTCATTTATGTTAAAACAATAGCCTTGTTTGATCCATGAAATAAGCTGCAAACCAAACAATAACACCATTTTTAAGTTTTGTTTTTTTTGCTGTTTAATATAGTTAAGATAATAACAACATCTAATAACACTCATCAGTAATGCTCTGAACCAGAACAATACTGACAAAAAAAATTTAAACATATTATGGCAAATGAAACAAAAACCCCTCAAACACAACAACAAATTAAAATGTAATGCAATTTTGACCCTAAAAGACAAGAGATCTTATCACTGCACCAAACAAAAACTGGACACAAGCTCATATATAGATATATTTCTGTTAATCTTTATACAGGACCATACTAAAGTTTTCTAATGCTAACTTAGTGTGACAATGTCAATATGTAGCCTATAGTATATATTAGGGATGCCACAATTCTCAATACATTATTGAACCGTTCGGTTCGACCCCCACGGTCCAATACGCGCAGGTGAATTGCGTTTTTTTCGGTTTATCCATCCAAATCTGTCAGTTTTATATTCCCTGCACTTTTGTTAATGTGCGCATGCGCGTGATCTGCACTCTTATAAACGCCACAGCGAGTTGATATCCAGTCACTGTGCGCTACCTGCGTTAACTCTGCTTGAACTCTGCTTGCAATGCTGGTGTCAGATTTCATTCGCGTGCACACACACCCAACAGAAATACGACAACAAAAAGCAGCAGAACGACTGACTTTTAAATCTGAGGTGTGGATTAATTATTTGCGCGTGTAGATTACATACAACATCAATGTAAAGATGCAAATTCGCGTGGGGCAATGCGAATGACGCAAATTGGGCTTGTTATTGATGCAAACGCGCGTTATTTGCCTCAAACACGTCTTCTGCGCAAGTTAAAAAAGTTTAACTCAAGAAGAGAATGCGCATGATGCTAAAATAAATCCCACCAGTAATGTTGTTTGAGGAACGCATTTTTGGTTTCTACACAGACAGCATGATGTTGGACTTAACAGTAGTGCAGTAAGGTATAGCCTTCATTTACAATGTTTAATTTACTAAGGTCAGGTATATAAAATGGCCAATTTATGTAATGTAATGAATTCACATGTTCCCCAGTTTGAACAGGATATCATTTTTATATGTCTTTATTTAATTATATCTTATATTATTGTATCAATACACTAGATGTAAGATGATTTTTTCATTTACATAAAATAAAGAGGACTGCAATTAAAACCAGTATTTTTTTCTTCTTAACATCTCAATGTTCCTGTTACCTAAGCATAGAATAATTAAAAACACTTTAATAGGCCAAGGCATCAGAACCGAAACCGAACCGTAAACAAGAACCGAAATATGTATTGAACCGTGAACTAAGTGTATTGTTGCATCACTAGTATATATTGCAAGATGATATTATCTAATTAAACAGTAAACAAAATCTATAATAGCTTAAATATTTGCGTTATTGTTTGCAGCTTATTATTGCATGGATCACACAAGACTATTGTTTAACATATAAATTACCTTCTCCGACATAATGATCATATTAAAACGTGTATTTTCTACTTAGATTTACTAGAGACATTGTGGAACAGAAGATTGTGTTTGTGACTGATTAAATCAAACAACAGATCACAGATGCGAGGACACCCGTCATTGTCCCGCCCCCACAGTCCCAAGTCATCTTGATCAAGCAAGTGCGTGTTGTGCAGCTGGGAGCGCATAGAGAGTCGAGCGAGCGCTCATCGCAGCCTTTGCTCGCATGACTGCGTTTGTGCGCTTTGAACAGAGGTGCGCTCTCGGGAGGACATTTTTCTGCGCGCAAATAGTGTTCTGTGAACACGCGAGAATGCTTTCCCGCGCGCGAATAGTGTTCTGCGCGCTCGCTAAGATGGTTTTCCGCACATGGATAGTGTTCTGCACTCATATCTATTGCTATTCAGTTTTGTGTCTGAATTAACAGCATATAAATCTATTGATCATTTGAAAATTAAAACCTCCGTGAAAAATTCAAGACTTTGAGGTGAAATTCAATGCCTTTTAAGGCCTTAATATAAAAATAAAATGGTAAAATAAAATTCAATACTTTTTCAAGACTTTTAAGACTCCGCGGGTACCCTGATTACTGGAGTGCATCTTGAGACACAACACTCGCACGGATACATTTTTAGATATGTCAGAGCAAGTTGTTTTTGATCGAGTCAACACTAACCTATAAGGTAGTCTGGGACTAGGTTTAAGCCCTCTCTGGGAAACCGCCCCATAAGGTTTTTAAACCAGAACTTAAAATGGCACTTATTATGCAAAATCCACTTTTACAAGAAGTGTTGCCAAGTTTGCAATTTCATTGCTAGATTTGGCAACTTCTCTAGCAGCTTTAGCAACTTAAAAAAACTAACAACTTAATTTTAAAAAATTATTTGGCAACTCTTGGAAACTGACTCAGATACAAACAACAGTGTCGTAGAGATTGCAAAGCTAGCTTAATAGGGGCCTATGAAATCAGTTTTATTTTTCTCAAATTCCATGTTTTCTGTTTTCATTTTTGTGAATTCTAATTCTAATGTTTTAAAGGTTCAATTAAATTTCAGTTATCAAAAGCATATTTTAACAACTGAAAACATAAAAAAAATACAATTTATTCAAAGTTTTATTTTGGATGTCATTAAACTTTTCAGGAATCTGTATTAAATGTAAATATATTAGTTATAAAACTCTGTCAAAAATCTGATTTAACATCAGAAATAAATACAAATAAAACACTAGTCCTCACTTTATGAATTAATTGTAGCCTACAGATGCAAAAATTGTTCAGTTAAGAGTAGTAAGTGATTTTTTTTGATGTGTAATGAATAGGGCTGTGCATCGGCAAGAATCTGGCGATACGATTCGTATCCCGTACAAGGTTCGCGATACGATTCAGTATGATACATTTCAATACTGCAAGCAAGGCAATATACTGTGATATTTCTTATTTTGGAAAAGAATGTGATAATTTTAGGAAAGCTGTCATTAAAAACACACCACCATATTCGAACCTTGAGTTAAGAACCAACCCAGACCCATGCAGAATAAGGGTTTTGATTTAAAATCTAAATCTATCGAAATTAAGTCACAACCTCGAACTTCGAATAAAAAAATGGAATTGTCAATGCTGCCACGCCCCCATGTCACGTCCGGCTTGCCAAACTGGGAAAACACGTGTTGAGTGCTGCGAGTCAACCTCCTCTAACTTAGCTAGCTACAGCCAGTCAAAAGATAGCATTGCAGATGTAGGAGACACCACTCAAGCTACTCTTTAAATTGGAAACAAAAAACGGCAAGCGCCTGGGCAGGCCATCGACAGGTTCAAGCTCATTTATTATATTTCATAAAAGTCAAGTGTAAAAATGGCATAGCATTTTTGTGCTTTAAAAAAAATGTAAAATCAAGAATCTAATCGTGACTTTAGAATTGGAAATGTAATCGAATTGAGGATTTGGAGAATCGTGACACCCCTAATGCAGAACCAAAAAATGCCATAAATGTAATACCCAAACCCCTTTTATTTGATAGCTGAACCAGTTTGGCACATATTGGGGCGGCAGTGGTTCATGTAGGTTGTCTACAAATCGAAAATGTTGGGGGTTCAATCCCCTGCTCCACCTGACCAAAAGTCGAGATGTCCTTGAGCAAGACACCTCCAGCAGCTCCCGACGAGCTGGATCGTGCCTTGCATGGCTGACACCCCCGTCGGTGAAGGAATGTGTGAGTGAATGGGAGGCAATATGTTAAGCACTTTGAATGGTCATTGGTCTATGAAAGCACTACATAAATGCAGTCCATTTACCATATTCCACAGCACATTGCTATTAAATCAGTCAAAATAAAACCTTGCCTTACCCTAGCAGCATTCTCCTTTGTAAGTTGCCTGACATTCATACAATCCATATCCATATTATTCCTCTTTAAAAGCTTAATCCACTGATTATTCCAGATTCAAAAATCTATGTGCTGTCAACTGTGACGGTGACTTTTTTATCTTAAGTCATCTTACATAATAAGGACTGTTTGCCCGTTTGAACTATAATAAATTATTGCTCGTTCAGTGCAATGGGCTTGGCATTAGCATTGCTTATTTGCTACCATTTCTCTGCTCTTTGAGCAAACATTTTACCCATAAAAAGACGGATCATTCATAAAAAAGGGAGATAAAAAGCGCATGGTCGCTACTTTTAAAACAGAAGCCAGCTGTTGTCAGTCACCATAGAAACCGGAGGAGCGTATGACATGACATGCGCTGACTGACTGTCCAGGTGTTCTCTGATCGATTTGGGTTTTACACAAAGTGTTAATCAGACCTGGGACCCGAAGTAATTAAATTAGGAGCAGACCCGACTGACCATTTAAAACAGGTCCTGTACGGGTCATGGGTCCTCCGTGAAGACCTTTACTTCATGTCACTCCTGAAGTTTAGAGATAAGACGACTGCTATCTAGCTGCTGTGATGAAAACTGAAAAAAAAAAAAAAACTGCCATGAATCTTGTATGATGTAAAAATAAATTCAATACTGCATTTTTGAGAATCGATACAGAATCTGCAAACAAAATATCCCAAAACACACGTATATCAATTCTTTCTTACACCCCTAGTGGTGGATCCGCTACTTTTCTTCATCTTTTCTTAATTCATGAATGTCCTGTTAATATTCTTTCAAAGTGTGCAAGTGTGTGCGCATGCAAGGCGGACGCGGGAAGAAAATATACTTTACATTTTTTGTCTGCTGTGTTCCGGGCTTTAATAAAACCTGCTTGTGCTCTGTTGAATTGAATGCCTTTATTGTCAATGTACTTTACAGTACAATGAAATTCGGAGGCGCTTGTCATTGACGTATAACACCTTTCTTTAAGTTCAACATTATACAAAAGGAAAATGTTTCCATGCATTTCTGTCCTTTTATTTGCCGACTAATGAATAATAATGGGTTTTAAAAATGACGGAATCCAAAACTTGCCAAATTCCAAAACATTCCGCATTGCACATTCCATTTTTATGCTTTGATTCAGTGATTCCGTCCGCGTTTTCCGCATCGTGGAAATCATAGGGCTCTAGACATGCGGTTCATTCATAATTCTGTAAAATCGCTGTGGAAACTTAAAGGGAACAATCGATGAAATTCTGACTTTTTCCTTGTTTAAGTGCTTCTACCAACCTAAAAAAAATGTGACAAAGAGCAACCCTGAAACTTTGTTTTGCTAAGCCTCTCTGCAAGCATGTGAAAAAAATAGGTAATTTAGATTTCACTCCCCATGTGATGTAGTATGTGGATCTTATTATAATAATAGCACTCCATCATCTGTACTATCAAACCATGATGCCGCCATTTAGTGCGAGAGAGAGAAAGAATGACTGAAAGCACAACATGACTGTATTCCCTCAAACACATTCATTACAATCTTGTAACATGTAGTTTTAATTTTCTCTCTTATCGTTAAAGGGACACTTCACCCATTTGCAATAATATTTGTATAGTTAGAACCCCAGTCATGTTTTTGAATGGTCGTGCATCATTTTCTCAGTTGCTGCTGAGACAGGAGAAATACAGATTTCATAGTTGAACTTCCTTCTTTCAATGATGTAAAAAGCATCATTTTGCATCATTGAAAGAAGGAAGTGGAATATCTTTGTTGAAGGGGTGAGACTACAAACACCCATTTTCTCGGTCAAATAGGCACCAAATTCTAAATGTATGTTACATTTCGACTACAAATATGACGCACTTTCAATAAAGATTAATGTTTCTACGGGTGAAATGCTCCTTTAAAGAGGAGGATTGCCCATAGACTGTTGTGTCCCAATATGGACGTAGGGTCCGTGACGTCACACATAAGTTTGTGAAGAGCTTTTTTAAAGTAAACAGTAGGCGGTGCCTGCCATCGCAATCTTGGCCACGCGTCACTCGCCGATAACCGAAAACGGGTCATATCGATACAGCTAACTATCATGATACATTTTCCCCCGATAGTGTATCGATATTTCAATCTCTACAATTAATATTTTTTAAAAACCCATCAAATTCCTCCGTGTGCTTCAAACAACCTCCTCCGCTGCTGCTGTAGTTGTCACTGTCCAGTTGTCTGTCATAAACGGCAATTCGGTCAATGTCTCAGAAGTTAACAGGAGTAAAAAATGCCAGAACATTTAAAAACACATGTAGCTTTCAAAGCCGACGTGTGGAAGCACTTTGGCTTAAAAAAAAAAGGGTTTTTTCAGCTCTATTTTATTACTTTATAGATAAAAAAAGAAAAAGTATAGCAATGTATTGCATCGTATCGTGATACATTGTAGCATGACCCATGTATCGTGATATGTATCCAGGGGCGGAGTGGGACCATAAAAAAAATCCACCGGGAAATTTCGTGTACCACAGGCCCTCGGTTTATTCATTTCATTATGCTGTTATATTAAGTTACATGGGGATATTATTTTTTGCCAGAAGAGACGTTCATTGCCGTCATATGCGGAATAATGTGTCCATCTTTGAATAATTCTAAGAATACAGTTCCTTTGAAAATAATTTTTGTCAAACTTTTGAGAAATAATAATGTTGTGAGTATTTGCCATGCAGTTGAATACTCTCGTCTATAATATGGAAATCACATATAGGAAATATATAATGTGATACTGCAAAGTTACCCTTCTAATTTTTATTTATGATATAGCCATATGGAGATAAACCTTTGCAAATGTGCTGATTTGATCCATTTATGTCCTGACCACCAGGCTAGAAATTTTAAACATTCTTAATCCACACTTAGTACTAGTATATCAAATGGTCTTCCCGCGTGACGGATCCGACCAAATATGTACTGCAATAAACTAGGGCTGGGCGATATGGAGTGAAAATTATATCTCAATATATTTCGTTATATCTCGGTGGGCGATATATATCTTGATGGCTTTGCATGAAAAATACCCTCCCCAAAAAACTACTGCAAAACAAATATGCCAAGTTCCACAAGGTCTTTTTTATTAAAGTGCAAAGAGGTAGTTCACGTAGGAGCATTTAAAAAATATATACAAAAATTATAATTTAAGTATAAAATAAGAAAATGTGTGTGTGTGTGTACCTGGTAATTATCACGTTGTGGGGACCAATTGTCCCCACAAAGATAGGAATACCAGTGTTTTTGTGACCTTGTGGGGACATTTTGATGTCCCCATGAGGAAACAAGCTTATAAACCAAACAAAATGATGTTTCTTGAAAATGTGAAGTAGCAGAAAGTTTTATGTGATGGTTGGGGTTAGGGAATGGGGTAGGTAAGGGAATAGAATATACAGTTTGTGTGGTATAAAATGCATTACGTCTATGGAATGTCCCCATAAAACATGGAAACCAGAATGTGTGTGTGTGTGTGTGTGTGTGTGTGTGTGTGTGTGTGTGTGTGTGTGTGTGTGTGTGTGTGTGTGTGTGTGTGTGTGAGTGAGTGAGTGAGTGAGTGAGTGAGTGAGTGAGTGAGTGAGTGAGTGAGTGAGTGAGTGAGTGAGTGAGTGAGTGAGTGAGTGAGTGAGTGAGTGAGTGAGAGAGAGAGAGAGACACTACTGCTAACCTGTGTGCTAACCAGCACATTGAGAAGGCAATCAGAATTAAATACAAACATTATATCGATATATACGATATGTCAAAATCCATTTTGTGTTGTAAAAATATATCGATATAGGTTGAATATCGAGATATCGCCCACCCATACAATAAACAGTAACATTCGCCGGCTTTTTACATCAAAGGCCGACAGGCTATGCCATGTTCACTGATCGCCCAATATTTTTAAAAATCCTAGACATGGTTGGACCTGCCGAACAGGTTGAGCACTATTTTACTGTGTTGTGCAAAGAGGCTGCACAGTTTGACCAGCGGAAAGCCGCACATCAGCGCCCGACGGTGTTGCTATAGAACTCGCAATGTAACTATTATCAGACCGGCCCTCGCAGCCTCAAAACACTACCGGCCCACCGGGAAAAGTTCAGACCCTCCCGATGGCCACTCCGTTGCTGTATGTATCATATCGTGTAGGGCTGTCAAAATTGCTCAAAAATGACGTTCGAATATTCTCCCTAAAAAACCCACGAATATTCGAACTATTCGAATATCTGGTTGCCCATTTTTTCAACGACGTTAAAGATGTTTAACGACGCATTACGTCAATAACAGGACAAATTAATATAAAAAGACATAACTACTTCTATAGGTAGTCTATTTAAGTTTAAACATATTTGACAACGTATATTACATACACAAAACAAGTAAATCAAGAGACATCAAAGTGATATGGTACCTCGGTTACATTGCTTGACAAAACTCCCTGAAGCCTGCTCCATCCACGACACTGATCGGTCTCATGTCCTTGCAAATGAACGAAATTAATTTCTCCGTTATGACCTCTTGTCGTGTTGCAGACAAATAGCTTGTGGCGGGCGATGCAAAGTAAGTGTTAAGACGTGACTGTTTAGCTGGAGTTCCACATTGTGGTCTACTGCAAACTTTCAGGAGTGACAACCGCATTTAAATGTGAAAATGTGAAGATTGACACCGAGATAACCATAGCAACGGTCTGCCGTCTCACGTGCTTATCACTCACAGCTTTGATGAAAATAATTTAACAGCATTATGTTTTGCAATAAACCTCCGTCGTGTCGTTGTGTATTGTACGCATTTGTGAGGCTGCGCGCGCTCTCACAATGTTGCCAGGTCCTCGTCTTTTTTGTACTCGCATACCATTTTAGCGCTTAACCGTTTATGGCTTTTGGCTCATGAAGCGATCAAGTTTTTGGTGTTGTTAAAATGTGAATGTGCCAGTCCCAATATTTTGATCTTTGAGGTAAAGCGTTTGGATTTATTTTGGTTTATTATTGGATTTTTCTTGTTCGCTGTTTTTTTTAGTGCAAGATCTGGCAACACTGAGCAGCAAACGCTTGTGCCTCTGTCATTCTCTGTATCGCGCATACAGAAGACTTTTCCCCCTTGTAATAATTTATTTCTTCAGAAGAGAGACCTGCCATGTCCATGATGCACGTTTAAACACTTTATTAACTACTAGTTGTTCAGTTCGGTTATGTAGGCTACACACTATGCAAAGTTTCTGTAAACGCGGTTGTCACTGCAGTTTGCAATGCGGGAGTTAATGCGGTTGTAGAATGCGATTGTCAGTCCTGTAAATTACTGAAGTGTGTGTGTACAGAACAGGATTAAGCATTAAAAGTTGAAGTGACAAACAAATTAATATGCAGTGTGTACAAGATGCCATGCTCATTTGGGTGCACATTTTCGAGATGTGACATCATGTTGCTAGTGGTTTAATGGTATGCTTACAACTTTATCTCGCGGCTCGCATTTTACCTCCTACCGACCAAAATCCAAAGTACTTCCAGACATAGCTTTTTAGATTTTTGGGGGTTAAAATCGCTTTCTCTGCTGCGGTCGACTTTCTGCCATCTTCCATGCAAGACGCGTCAACTTTTAACCGTGACAGACAGTGTGACTACTGTGACCTGTCCCTGAACCAGGCGCACTAGTGTGCCCACTCACAAAGCAGACAGCCACGCCTCTACTACCGCGGGCTTTAAAAAAATAATAATTTATTCGAATATTAATTTTCATATTCGAAATTCTTTTTTTTTCAACTATTCGAATATATATTCGAATTTAGAATATTCGTTGACAGCCCTACGGCAAACTAGGGAATGAACTTGCGCTCCCTGGGCGGTTCAGCGCAAAAAAGGAGGCGTGTTCCGGCGCAAACCATTCCTGATGCTATTTTGCAGTTTCAAAAAACAATTGCACCACTGACCAAAAAAAAACTAGTCTAAAGTCTGTGGCGCGTTGCGCGTGGTTCATTATGCTATTTTAAGGGCGCATGCTTGACCATAATGTATAGCGTGCACAACACACTTTGCTTATCTAATCTACACAGATAAATTGTTACAATAAAAAATATTAACACATGAGATAAGGGAAATCATAGTGGTGAGCATTGTGGTGATAGTTTTTATTTATTGTGTGGCTGCATTAAAAAATTCTCATGCAAATAACGATTAAAATATTTTCATACGTTTGTTGTGTGGCTGTATTACATTTATTTTATGTAAATAATAATTAAAATGTTTTCATAAGAAACCTTAATGTATATGAACTTGACTTGTAAGTGTACTTTGGGGTTGGACCTTGCTTGCGTTTCTTGGGTCCGATTTCAAAGCCCCCAAACCCTTTCAGCGGTGAGGGTGGACGCAGCGATGTCCTCTGCTGGCGTCAGGTCATGTGTAGAGGCAACCTCCCGTTACACGGCGTGCCCGATTTATGCTGGCAAGCTTGGGATTTCCCTGTCTTCTGACATCATTGTAGCGCTTGGCGCAACGATGGGGATGCCAGCTGATGAGATAATTGTGGCTATTTCCTCTCACGCCTGTTTAACCTACGCTGATTTGGGCGGGTTTCTCCTATCCCCATACAAAACAACTTCTCTGTCTTTGACTGCTCTTACAAGAACGTGGGTCTCCTCGGCTGTAAACCGCTCCGGGCGTACGCCTGGTAAATCCGTCATAATAATAGCAACACACCATGGAACTTGCGTCCTTGCGTTTAAAGGGAATGTTGGATAGCGTTCTGATTGGTTAATTTGACGTTACGCCCAAACCACACCTATGAATAATGAACCTACTTCAGACCAACCCCTTATTGATTTGCACCTGGCGCAAGAGTTATTTCTCCCACCGGGAAAATAGCAACAGCACCCAAGATCCACCCACAAAGTCACTTGCCCTTCGCACTTGCATTGCAGATTGTTAAAATAGGGCCCAATATGTGAATCACTGCTTCCACAGTACCTGTGTTTGCGGCATCATCTCTCCTAAATCAAAAATAATTCCATGATATAGCTGAAGTGCTGTTCCTTTTCACCACAAGGTCTTTGTCTGACAATACATTTTCCTCACTCTTCTCTCCTTCCTCCGCCATCGTTTTTGCTAACAGGCACAGCGTCGCAACTGACACCTCACAAATCAATCTGACTGTAGCTGACTTGGGGGTTCCCCTGATTGGCCTAATAGCATGAACGCACAAACCATGTCTTCAGGACTAAACGTGATAGGTCAAACGTTTATTACATGCGCTTACAGTTTTCCCTTCATTCATCGCGTCAAGGCTCTCTGTTGCGATGTGTTCATATCGCGATGACGATGATAATTTGATGTATCGTTCAGCCCTAATAAGGTTACATGTTCAGTACTACATGGCATTAATAATGAAATACATCTCCAGTCCTTTCATTATTTTCAGGAAGCCTCTACATTAATTTCAGGTAACCTAAAGCTTCTAATCGCAAAGCAGTTGGGAAGTTTTTTAATAAATCAAGCATAATTTAACATGTATTTGGCTATATTCAAGAAACCTGCGTTATTTACCGCATTTATCGGATCTTAATCTTCTAACTTTCGCTCCGAGTGGGTGCATCCCGCGTATCCAAGTAAACGACAAAAGAGGAGCGCGAGAAAACCTTGAGATAGCCATGAACTCGACAGAGAACTTCCCTGTGCCTCGTCCATTAATTGTATATAGCAGGAAAAGTTATCAGTCTCTTAGAAATACAAGGTGTGAGTGTGTAAACTGACTGAGATGCGTGTATCTCACAGTGAATGCATGAGACTTGAAAGCCCTGCGAATGTACTGTTATTTCTCCGCGATTAACTTGTCCTTTGCAGACATTGCAGATTGCACAGATTTCAAAATGCTTTTACACAAAAGACATGTTTGCGAATGATAAAAATGTAGTCTGTACACGCGGGTGCATTTCCGGAAAAATCTGCCGAAAAAAAATACAAAAATCGTCCGGTTCTGATTTATGGCCGGTCAAACGGTGCATCCCTAATTATCATAATTCTTCCCGCTTCGACTCACCCTGCAAGTTATCTCCTGTTAGCACTGCATTGTGAGCCAATCTTTCAAACATGGTAAGGAGCATCACATTTCCGGCTGACGTCAAAGGTATTCAGGCCAATCACAACAGACAGATTAGCAGGCCAATCAGAGACACAGCGCTTCAAATCGATAAGTTTAGTATAAAATCAGTGCGTTTCAGGAAGACAGGATATCTGGAGCTACAAAAATGATTGATAAGTGGAAAATATTGTTTTTTGAACCATAAACCACGCGAACACATTGTATTATCTCAAATACACAAAATAACTTTGTTTTAGCAATGAAATAGGTGCACTTCAATAGTACCACACCCCTTAGTGCCCTTTTTGGGTGGGCACTGCCCCTGTCTAGCATTTTCATTTTCTAAATGGCTCATTACAAACATATTCCAAAAAAGTGAATGGTTCATGAAGGATTTTGGCCTTAATAAGGTATAATTCTGTTAAGGTTCCATGAAAAGGAAGTTAAATTAAGGCTTTTCAATCTAAGGCCAGTGGGTTTACAGATGCAAATTTTTGTGTGTAGTATGTACAGTATAAGGGTGACTTGTGAAATTTAGTTTTCACAGAGCTGTGTGTTTCTCTAGTTTTCTTGCGAATTAATTTGCAGTTTGTTTAGTTAATAGTAACATTTATCACAATAATTTTTTTTAAGTATCCGGCCCTCACACAGCGACATCATTTAACATCTGACCCTTAGCCTAAAATGAGTTTGACACCCCTGCTCTAAAGCCTGTAATGATTAAAGACGTTAGGTCGCAGGTCACATGTGAGATGTACAAATTAATAATTGACAGACTCAAGATTCAAGCTCAGCTTAAAAGTAACTACAGAAATATAAAGAAAAACAAAGGCATTCTTACACTGCTGACTGTGTTAAAGCATTCCAGGTGTGTGCTTACAATGTCCAAACTGTTACTTTGGAGTGACTAAATGAAAGTTTTATTGACCATTATAATGTTTGAGTTTTCTTGGCGACATATCAAGTTTACCTTGTGAATGTGGCACTTTCTCTTGCACAGTCAGCAGCAGTTTTTTCTTTCATTCAACACATTATAAATTACTTGCAAACAGGTACAAACCATATTGAACATATTAACCAATTACATTGATTCAATGTTGTTTTCGTTTTTATGCAAAGTACCAACATTTCTTGGTACTTTGCTTCTCACGCACTCTCTATTTTGATTGCATTTAGGGATGCACCGATACCACTTTCTCCATCTCCGATCCGATTCCGATACCCGAATTCTGAGTATCGGCCGATTCCGATACCTGCCGATCCGATACTACTGTATTTTTCTTGAACAATTAAACACACACACACACACACACACACACACACACACACACTATATAAATGTGTATAGTGCTTTCTGCTAAATCTAGCATAATATAATTATATTATATATAATTATAATTTTAAATGTAAAAACCAATAATTTAAAAAGTTTTACAAGTTACAAGAACATTAGTAATTATTAACCATGGCACTGTTTAGGATCAAATAAAATAGGCATGTTTGATCAAATAAGTATGCTAACTATATATTTCCTTAATTGCGCAAAAAGTCACAGTAAAAAAGCTTTAGTGTGCAGATGGTTATTTTGGGAATTATGCACTTAACCGGACCTTTTATGCACATTTCGGGTGCAGAATTGATGCGCCTAAATCATAGTGAGTGCGTCTAATGCTGCATTTACACCAACAGCGGTAAGGGCGTGAAGCGCGAGTGATTTCAATGTTAAGTCAATGTGAAGACGCGTTGACGCGCGTCAGGAGGTCCCGCGGCGCGGAAGAGGTGTTCGGCGCGGCGCGGAAGACGCGTTTCCGCCTCTTTCGCGCGTGAAGCTCGGGCGAAAGGCGCGAATTGAGCGTTGTGCGCGGTACGCGCGGTAAGCGCGAATTGTGCTTTTTGTGCATCTTGCGGTTCACGCGAATTTGCGGCTGACGCCCGAGTTGAAAAATTTGAACTTTGGCGGAATTTCGCGCCGCGTTAACCAATCAGGAGCCTGCTTGCTGCTGTGGTGGCAGCCCCGCCCGGAGTCACTCACTCAAGCAGTCACTCGAAGCTATATGACACAAGTTGTTATTTCTATAGTGGAGACAGGAATAAAAAGAACCTCGCTTGGAAGAGTGTCAGTAAGGACTTTGGCCAACTTGGTAAGTTGTAATACACGCTTCACTTTTGAGTCACGTGACGTTTATCTACCCGCGCCGTTTATTTTTCCCCATAGTAAGGTTACCCAATACAAAACTGGTAACTCTCTTGATAAATGCACAAGTAACATCAGTCATCTTGCAAACAGACACTCGCACAGCAGTTGCCCCTCCCACAAGAAGCGGATTTTGCTTCGGACGCGCGTCAAATGCTTGCTTTTTCCGCGCGTCTACTCCGCTCTACACGCGCGAATGCATCCAAATTGTTCAAGCGGCAAACCACGCGCGGTAGACGCGATTTTGACGCCCAAACCGCGTTTGGTGTAAACTCAGCATAAGTCATACTGCGCTTCCTGGGTGGAGCATTGATGCTCTAGAAGCATCCTCACATGGGAATCCTCGCTCCGCAATGGAAAGTTACGTTCATAACTATTAAAACACAAAGAGATTAGATGCATCGTGTGCTCAGCACATACTGAATTGCATCCATCCAACAGTTTACAGAGAATTTATAAAATCAGATCTTTAAAACAGCCTACAGTTATTGAGTGTGTTCGTGTGTTGAATGACGCGTTTCATCCGTCCGCTTTACCTGTGCATTAACTCAGCACATACTGAATGGCATCATCCAACAGCTTCCTGAGACTTTATAAAATCAGATCTTTAATAAAGCCTAACGTTACAGTTATCTTGTGTGTGCGTGTGTTGAATGACGCGTTTCATCCGTCCGCTTCACCAGTGGATTAACTCAGTTTGCAAGTAAGTTACAGTGTTTCTGTAAATATTAATATCTTAAATGTGCGTTTGTTCCTTCACATGAAGCTATTGAGTGTAAGATGACTTTGATTATAGTGCATAAAAACGTTTATGGTGCTTATATAATACTTTGTCGTTTTAATCGCTTGTCAGTGACAACCATGGGTAACGTGCAGTATCGGAATTGGATCGGTCATGTTAGTCCGATATCCGATCCCGCAAAAAAGGCCGGATCGGCCCCGATACCGATCCAGAATATCGGATCGGTGCATCCCTAATTGCATTACAGAGATTGCATGTTAATGTCATATATTTATGTCAGAATTATTGCACTCCTATTCTATTGCTCTGTTTTTTTTTGGCCCGCAGCACTGAAGGGAAGTTTAGCTTATATTTGCTTCCATAAGGCTGTTAGCTCTTCTGACAGAAGGATGTTAAAACGTGCATGATTTTCTAAAATTAGAAAATAAATATCTGTGAAATTAAAGTTATGCATTGAGGAAAAACACAAATCTCAAATGCACAGCACAAGTGTCTGAAAGAGCACCTGAAAGGTCAAGCTGTATTAACAACAGCATAATTTGCACCGCAGAAACCTCGTTACAGTACCTAAACTGTAAGTGGAACTACCTTTTTGGCGTGTTCACACCACAGGAACTAGAAGCAGTTTTAGTTACAGGCCTCTTTTTACGCTTCATGGTACCAACGAAGTCTGATCGTATAAGTTTAGTTTTGTCAACTCGAAATAAATCCCTTTTTTTTTTGGAAACGGGTTTTCTTTCTTTTGTGCAATAACTGCGATTCGGCATGTACTGGCCATCAGGACAACCAGGAGATTCCCGGTATGAATACTAGGGATGTGACGTCCCGATATGATGGATCGGTATCGGGCCGATCCGGGCTTTTTGGCTGGATTGGACATTGGATCGAGGACCGAGAACATGACCAATCCAATTCCGATATGTGCGTTAACCGTGGTGGTTACTGACAAGCTATTAAAAGGACAAAGTATTATAAAAGCGCCATTAACGTTTTATGCACTATATTCAAAGTCTTTTAACTCTTTCACCACCAGCGTTTTTAAAAAAAGTTGCCAGCCAGCGCCAGCGTTTTTCATGATTTTCACCAAAGTTTAATGCCTTCCAGAAAATGTTCTTCTTTAAATATATAAACATACAATATACCAAATGAAAGAACAGACCCTCTGCTTTCAAACAAACAAAAAACGTTTCATCCTACCTTTAGTGGTTCTTTTGCAATCAGCTTTTGAATATGGGTAGGTTTTTGCAAAAACACCATATTTTGAGCAAAAAACAGAGATAATTCCATTTTCGTGACGGACTTTTCATAGAGATCCGATTCAGAGCGATCTTTAAAACAGACACGGACATGCAGCAGCTTGCCATAGGGCAATACTTCCGGTTTTAAAAAGTTGCGGAAGGGCGCCACCTGGTGGATAATAGCGGTATTGCGGAAAGACGGAAAATCTCGTCATTGGCGGGGAAGCATTTTCTCTTAATTGACGAGATATCTCGTCAATGGCGGGGAAAGAGTTAATACACTCAATAGCTTCATGTGAAGGAACAAACGCACATTTAAAGATATTTAAGATCACAGAAACACTGTTACTTACTCGCAAACTGGGTTAATCCACTGGTGAAGCGGACAAATGAAACGTGTCATTCACACGCACACATAAGATAACTGTAGGCTATTTTAAAAGATCTGATTTTATAAAGTCTCAGTAAGCCGTTGGATGGATGCAATTCACTTTGTGCTAAACACACGATGCATCTATTCTCTGTGTGTTTTAACAGTTATAAACTTTCCATTGCGTTGCGAGGATTCCAATGAGAGGATGATTCAAGGGCATAAATTCTGCGCACAGAAACTCCATGAACATAGCGTGTTATGACTTAGGCGCATCAATTCTGCATGTGCATAAAAAGTAGGGATGTCCCGATCAGGTTTTTTTGCTCTCGAGTCCGAGTCATTTGATTTTGAGTATCTGCCGATACCGAGTCCCGATCCGATACTTCTATAATACATAAAAAAAGTAGAGCCCGACCGATATGCGTTTTTTCGGGCCGATGCCGATACAGATATTAGGGAGTAAAAAAGACCGATAACGATATATCGGCCGATATTCTTTATGTGTACATTATAGTTCAGTATATACTACAGTATATTATACTAAAGTACTGTACATAGAATACACTATATACTTTAACATAATATACTATGAATAAATACAATGCAATGCAATGATCACTCACAAATGTGGTGATCCAACACTTATATTGATGTGACAAAGATATGTACTATAGGCAAGAAGTTAACAATAAACTTTATTATCCAAAATTAGTTGGATATCAGTGCACTAAACAGTAAACTTGACTTATTATAAATAACTTTAAAACACAAAGAGAACAAAATACATAAAACTTGCATCATTTGCAGTTTTGACAAGAATAACGTTATAAAGAGAAACTTATGAAGTCATTGATTAATATTAGCTTTACAGTAAGTTGTGTACTTCACAAATTAGTTAGCCACTCACAGTTACGAAGACAATGCTTGACGGAGCATATACTAATGTACACTATGTTTAATGTTGTGCACAACGTTTTTATAACACAAACCCAGGGTTCCGTGCAAACTTTAGACTTTAATAAAACTAATGCGTCTTCGCTCCGCCTCTTTTATTTAGCAAGGGTGTAGAGTTGCGCTAGCTTATTGAATCAATTGCTCTGAAATGAGCGTGTTAACTAACAACACAAGCAGCAGTAATCTCATATAGTGTTATATAAGTGCACGGCTGCGCGTAGTTTAAACGTGTCATTTCTCCGTCTCACGTCATTTCTCCCGCTTCGTTTTAACTCGCAAGTCGACAAAGAGACGGATTAAAAACACCAAATGTAAGCGGGAATGCGTCTCTCTTGTCCATTTATAATCCAATCGACCAAAGCGCGTCTTAATACCAGGTGTAAAAATGTTGTGAAGAAGACACTGCGTGACTGCAGCCACCTGAACTGAGAGACTGACTGACTGAACTGAAGTGAAGGGGGTGGGGGATTGGCTGGTGTCACTACAGTGAGTGATCTGGGTCGCCATTAGCAACCAGTATGGCGCACTCTGCTGGACAAACAAGTACTTACATCTTTCAAATGCATTTAATGTGTTCTGTAACAAACGTTCATATCGGCGCATATCTGCGGCTTATACGCCGATACAGATATATCTGCGACATGCTCATATCGGCCGATAAAATCGGCAAAACGATAAATCGGTCGGGCTCTAAAAAAAAGAATAAAGAAGAGCGAAAAAACAGATCCAGGATGCTCCTTTATGTCATGCCGCACACGTTGCTGTTTCTGTGTGGAGTCAAAAGGGTCTAACTCTGTGCCAGCGCATAACTATTGATGTGTTAAAAAATAATGAGAATATAGTATATATGTTCAGGGGTAAAATTGGGGTTTGTTTTGTGGGGATGCTCTGTTAGGAGGGAGGGTTCGAGGGGTAACATGTTTAATCCTGATGACAGCAAAGCCACTGGTGTGTTTCAATGACATTTTGGACCTCTGATAGGATTTTATAAGTTTCAGCTTTAAAGCTGTGCCACAGGTTGACCCAAACTTTAAAAACCTGAACTTTAAATTATGCAAATCTATGACTCTATCACCCTATATGCATTTGTTGCACATGTCATTATGCACAATTGATAAAACTTTGAAGGAAGTTATAAGACTCAACCTCCTTGACTAATTCTAGGCATAAGATAGGCTACCCAAAAAGACTCAATTAACAAGAAAAACAACATACTGATTCAGCAATAGGGTATGTCTAATAAATTAGCCATAGAGATTCCCTAAGCTGGTCAGCTGTTAGTTAAACAATCACTATAGTTAGGTCGTAATTGATTTGTATAATCAAAATACATTATTTTATTAAACTATGCAGTAAGCTGTATCCAGTTATCTAGTTAACATATTGTAATAAGATGGTTGTAGTGCTGCCACTAACGACTAATTTTCTAACGACTAATCTTTCGACTAATTTTTCGAATAGTCGACTATTCTAAACGACTAATTAAAAAAAACTCAAGTGTTTGTTATTTCATTGTCCATTTTATTTTGAACTCACCGGTGTCATAAACAATATGAATAACTTAAATGTTACCAAATAAAAAATTACAATGTAAACAATATAAATAATAATAAAAACTTCCAGTGCAAAGTAGATGCATAACAGAAATATGAAATGTTTCACTTCTACTCTTTGATCTTATATTGCTTTTTAACACAACTGAATGCTATTTTACATATTATCTGTTCTGTTGTAGCCTATAAAATAGTGCCTAAACATGACCCATCACCTCGTTTTTTATCCAACCAGCTGTTCCTTTAACTGCTGCTAAAATCCTGATTTAGATATGCAAAAATCACCATACATTTACATTGTAGCTTTACTGCTGTTGCTCTTCTCATAATTGTTGTTGTGTTTTGAGCCATTTCTTGATTTTAAATGCGAGTGATATAGCGCAGACAATTCGGTGCAAATTCAGAAATATAAGAGAATACACTGTTGTTGTTACATAGACTACAGAACACGGCATACAGCATCATAGGGAGGGAGAAAGCTCGCACACAGACTCACACTACTACTAATCTTTCTTCAAGTCATGTTAACTCGATCAGTCGTCTTTGTCAGAGACATCTGTGAATGTTGACGTTTACGCAAAAAAGAAAGTACATTAAAAACACTGCCACCTTTTCACTGTCACGTAAGAGAGAGGCGCGCGCTGTTGAGGCGCTGCAAGCAACATGAGTGATAGAGAGAGAGAGAGAGAGAGAGAGAGACGCGCTGAACACTCGCAACAATGAATTGAGCCGTTTAAAATAGTAAAATAAAAATGTAAATGGGAATCATGAAAAATCTATTTGTTGCGTCCAGTGTTGATAGCCTTTTACATCCAAATACAGAGTCATTGTACTTCTCAAAAGAGTTAATAAAACAGTACTGACTAGCTCGCCGTTTCATTAATAATCATATAACAGTTACTTACGTTGTCCTGTTCTCTGTGGGTGTATCGTCAATAACTCCCGAGTGTTTTCGTTTGAGATGCTCGTGCATTGTCGTTGTGCTCCCGTGATAAGCCGGCGACGTTTGGCACGGTGTAACAGACCACTCTTTTATCACAACTTGGCTTAAAATACTTTCATACTTCGGAAGCTTTCCGACTCATAATTCCATAGACTCACCTGCCACCGCCAATTTTTCCAAATTAAAGCAGTGAAGGCAGGGGGAGAGGGAAGAAAGATGATAGCGTAGCAGATTAACCAGCAGGGCGCGCACAGCGCACAGACTGGTGTGGAGGTGAATTACATTGAGCCATTTGAGACAGGAGACAGAATTACAGTGGGCCGTTTGAGACGGAAAAAAATAAATATGCGACTCCTCGACTAAAAAAATTGCCGTTGACAAATTTTCATCGTCGATTACGTCGACTATTCGCTGCAGCACTAGATGATTGACATAGCTATACATATTTAAATACTTTATTTCTAGACTTCTATTAAGTTTTTTCGACGTGTGCACCATTCTTACCTCTCTCTCTCTAGATCTCATCTCTACAATGTGTAATGTGATTCTCCTGCGCGAATGCGCGTTCTTGAGGTTCTGAATGAGACACGGGGCTGCGTAACGTTACTGATGTAGATTAACTGAGCACATAGTGACAAAAACGATCGACGCATCGTTTAAATGAGCGGTAAAAACCCGGTTTTGTCGTAGATGCACCGCATGCACGAGTGTTTGAAGCCTATGAATGGAAACACGTCATTATTCGCGTCAGGTCACACGCACCAGCGCAGCGCGTACATTGGCGCAGAGCAGAGCGAGACCTTCAGTCTGTTAGCCCCGGACGGCCCTGACCCAATTTAAACCCTGCATATGTATCCGAGTCCTGATCGGAAGGTAACGTCCAATTCCGATCGAGTCTGAAACCACGTGATCGGGGCCGATTTCCGATCACGTGATCGGGCCGATTTACGATCACGTGATATATTTAGCATACTTAATTGATCAAACGTACCTATTTTATGTTCTCCTAAACACTGGCTGAATCCCAAACCGCCTACTTCCATACTATATAGTACGCAAAGTAGCGCTTTTTACATACTATATAGTATGGAAGTAGGCGGTTTGGGATTTAGCCACTGTCACAATTAATATTTACTACTGTTTCCTGTAACTTGTAAATCATTTTAAATTATTGATTTTAACATTTAAAATGATACTAGATGTAGCAGAAAGCACTATACACATTTAATTACAATAGTATCGGGCAGATATCGGTATCGGCTGATATACGGAATTCTGGAATCGGAAATGAAAAAGTGGGATTGGGACATCCCTAGTGATTACACGGCAATAAAATGCAGTGTGGGCAGAATTATTATGCAGCTATAGGGCTGGGCGATAATTCGATAACGATAATTTTACCGATATAAACTTTTTCGATAAAACGATAAGGACAGTTCGATAAGTGATCGATAATGTTTAAGCACTGTGCGTAATGTTGCGCGAGCACTTCCGGATGCGGCACGCGCTCTTGGTTTACAATCACAGTGACAGTCAGACTTGAAGGAGTGGAAGATGAGGCAAGTTATTTATTTATTTATTAGTAGAGACCTATGATTTTCGCGATGCGGATAACGCGGACGGAATCACGGAATCCAAATGCGCGGAAACATTTTCTTGTGTGTAATGTTGGACGCGCAAACAGGGTTCGTCAAACACAGCAGACACAGGTGCGTGCAGTATACTGTACTTTCATTCAGTGTCCGCCTTGCGCACGCACACGTCCGCCCAGCTTTAAAAGTATATTTACAGGACATTCACAAATTCAGGAAACTGAGGAAAAGCAGCAGATCCACCACTGCAGTGAATATAGTGTTTGCGTATGTGCGCTCCCACAGCAACGCACTCTTACCATCCATTTATCAGCGTGTATAGCTCGTATATGTATAACACACGCGTGATCACTGAACTAAGTTTTCTTTCTTGTTTAAGTGAACATAAACAGCTGTTACTCAGTATATTGAAACTTAAAGCAGTCTGTCTTGAGTCTTAAAGGGACAGTAGTCTGCTGCTTTTGTGTCAGAAATGTGTTGATTTCATAACAAATAGATTTACATTTAATACAGATGCATTAAAACAAGATTTTAGTTTTTGTATTTGTCATGTTCTGAATAAAAAGTAGTTTAAAACCATTATTAACTGTCTGGTTTTTACAATTTTCATTCAGGAGCAAAAATCTGCCTTTAAATTTGACAGGAGTAAAGATTTGTTATTTATCATGATAATTATCGATATCGACTGATATGGAAAACATTTTCTTGATAATTTTTTGGGTCATATCGCCCAGCCCTATGCAGCTACATCAAACTTTTAATCACAGTTTTTATCAAACATCTTTTACTAATTCCAAACCAAAATAATCTTAATAACTACCATCAATTTTATAAATAAAGCATTTATAAGTAATACATTATTGTTAATGGTGGCTGGAGAAAAAAGCACTTTATGTTCAGGTGTGCAGAATTATTAGACACATTTTCTTTTACAGGTAAAATGGGCCAAAAACGTTGGGAACACACTGGGAATTCATTATTTAAATGTCTATTAAAAAAGATGCCATGCATGGAAATTGAAAAATTGAGGTGTGACCATTAGACAGGAAAAATCCTGATTCGAGCAGCAAAGTCATAAAAATATGATGAAAGGGAAATGAAATATACAAAAATTAATGCTGGTTATTAAAATTACTGTTTATGTTTTACGGTTTGGATTTGGTAAAAGGCGTTCAGAAAAAAAGTGATCAAAATATTCTGCAAACACTGTGATGGGACTCATGGCTCTGCCGCGAGACTGCGACTACATTGTAACATTTATCAGGTCTCAGTGTTATCATAAGGTGGCCAGAATGGTTAATTAATTTCAACATTGTGCACACTCACTGGCTAAAACAACTTATTTTTAAAACCTGCAAAGCCTTTTACGACGCTTACATTTTTGTATAGTCACGCGTCAGCTCTTGTACTTTTCTTCCTAATCATTATACAGAGTTGGTAATCAAGATTGCACAAATATTTGTGATCCTATGTAGTGGGCCGGTCTGGGCCAAAATGCAAAGGCCAATTTTTTGTCCCAGTCCAGCCCTGATTGCGGTTATCTGAAATAATCGGTCAAATAACTGCGATAAGACAATTCTTTAATAATTGGGACAGCCTTTTATCCAATATAAAACCAGTGCTGGGCAGTAGCTTCACTACAAGTAGCAAACTACATTTAACTACATTTTTCAGTAGCTTGGCGGTAGCTTAGCTGCTTTCTAAATCAAATAGCTTTTCAGTAGCTAAGCTCTTTTTTTGACCAAGTAGTGAGGTAGCTTCCACACAAGCTACAATTTTCCAAACATTTCTTAAGTCGTCCTGAATTTGAGAATAAGCGTGTCATTTGAATCGACACAGGACGTCGTTTGTTCCGTATTTTCGAGCTGTGCAGCCTTCATTCATACAAAACATTACCACTCGCATTCTGTGAAGACTCGTGCTCTACCTCTGATTGGGTTATATCATCAAGCCAAGCTAATATAAAAACATGTAATAAATATTACAATTGAAACTATTAATAGAATGTGCTTTGGCGGGCACCTCACAGACTCGGTGGAGGCTACCTGCGGGCCCACGTTGGAGACCCTTGTGTTAAAATATGTCAGGGCCAGGTGTTTTTGAATAAAGGCAGCTCAAACAAGCATTTTATTCTGGGAGTAGGATAAGTCCAGCAAACAACCCCAAAATGTGAAGTACCTAGGCCTACATTATGCTTGTATTGCCTATAATTACCAAAATGATCAATTGAAACTGAATAAATAATTACATAATAAAACTGGTTAAAAATAAAAAAGTAGCTTGGATGTAGCAAGCTACTATTGATGTAGCTTAGCTTGCTACATTTCCCAGGGGGTAGCTTCAGTGTAGTGAAGCTTCATTTAATGTGAAGTAACTGGTAGCTTAGCTCACTACATTTTCCAAGTAGCTTGCCCAGCACTGTATAAAACCATAACCATCTAGGATATGGACAAACGAGGTAAGCCAGAAACATAGACATTATCATTTGAAACTAGACCATCAACAGATCTACTGATGTGGCATGGCAGGTGTCAGCAGATTAATCCATCAATACTGAGAGACATTGACAGACAGAATTTGAAATTTGAATTTAACGTTACATTTGAACAATATGTTGACCATATCGAGCCATACTAAGTGTAAACAGAATAGTATGTTGGTTTTGGTGAGTCAACATGATTACGATAACACTGCTGACTACAACTAGAAAGTCGGAAATCGTTACAGGGGTCGCTAAACCGAAGTTACAACAATTTTGCTGTAGACAATATACCATTCGGGAAATTGAGGTTGTTAGGGAATTGCGCTCGCACCTCGGAACGGCCGGTTTCTATAGAGCTCGAGTTGGAGATCCGTTGCATCTGTGGAGGACCACACAGGTGACTCCCGATAGCAACTTTTACAGCAGAGTCCACTGCCTGATATGCAAGCACTGGAACAAGATGTGTTTGTAGGGGGAGCTGCACCGAATCTGCTTCTCGTTCAGGCTTTGCGGCCCCTTATATTCATCAAACAAATTCTGTGTGAGTCACGGCAGGTGTTCAAGCCATAAATCTGCTGTTTGTTTGTATATAATTCCTGGTGTTCTAGGTGACGGATCAAGAAAGTTGAACCTTTTTCAATGAGAATCAGAATTTTAACAAAGACGGTTTCTTACAACTTACACAATGACGCGGCCATCTTGGGGTAGACCCACAATCTCCTTCTTCTTCTTCTTCTTCTTCTTCTTCTTCGCCTCCTCCTTCTTCTTCTTCTTTAGGTTTTTATGGCGGAATGCAAACCAACTTCATAGGTGCAAACCGCCATCTACTGTGATGGAGTGTGAAGAAAACTACGCGTTCCTAAAAAAAAAACCCACAATCCACCGCGTTCGCCGCTGGATCCTATGGCCAAACAGTATACTCTGGCCCTGTCCCAAATGGCGCACTTCATGTGGACTTTTTGTCTCGTGGCCTTAAATTGCGCGTTCTCGCTTAGTATACGAGTCCGTAGGGTGTCCCATCTGTCATTTTTAAGCTTTGAAGTGTGCTCATCAGCGCCTCCTTTGCCCCCTTGATTTAGTCTTCAGCGAAGCCCGCACTGCAGCAGGCTTCGCGCACTTTGCCAACCCAGAAGTCCTTGCGAAAGGGCAATCAGACCAATCAGACGACGGAAGGGAGGAGTTCACACTGACGGGCAACTTCTCTACCTTTTTCCGGTGTGATGCTCGAGTCTGTCCCAAAATACGACTCCGGTGCACCACGTGGACTCGCATCAAGGGTCCCTAAAGTATGGACTACGTGATATCATCAAAGTGTGGACTTTGAGGAGGACCACAAGTCCGGAGTGTGCCATTTGGGACAGGGCGTCTTTGCTATGGCCAAAGAGTATAGAAGCCCAAGAGGCGAAACTCTGTTGTGTTATGGGTAACAGTCTGTAGATGGCGCTGCGGAGACACGGCCGCCATTATGGACTGAAAGCTGGGGCACGTTCAATCTCACACCGGTGCGCAACGTTTTGCTACGGTTTCAGGTGTCACATGTTTCCTGGAAACGGTGTGCAACGGAATGCAACAGGTTTTAGAAGCGTTTTCTCTTGTTTGGTGGGTGTGTCAGAAATGTCCGCCCAATCAGCGGTAAGATGTATAAAACCACGCGATAGTAAAGAGACAGCTCGCTCAATGGGTTCAAGTTGGATGTTGTCTTTCATTCTGGACGGCAAGGTCAGTGACTGTAACATCGAGGGTATTTTACAGTATTAAACACACATTTATAACGATTTCATCAGGCTTCAGAAACATTTAAAAAAGAACACAAAGAATGGCCTCTCAGCTACCGTGCAACTCTTGCGTCATCACAACAGGGTGTTCAATGCATCACCGTTTCAGTTTAATAAACGTTGTGCAACGTTTTGTCGCGACTGTTCCACACTCTTCCATTCTATGTCAGTGCCTCTTCTCTCACAAAAAGAAAAAAAATACAACAAAACTTCTCATACACAAATGCTCACACAATAGATGGTGGTGCCCAGGGTTTAAATTGGGCCGGGGCCGTCCGGGGCTAAGCCCCGGCACATAGGATGAAGGTCTCGCTCTGCTCTTTGCCAGTGTACCCGCTGCGCTGGTGCGTGTGCACTGACGCGAAGGGAATAATGCGTTTTCATTCATTATGGCCCATATGGGGCATACTCACCAACGCAAGTTAAACGATTTGCGCGAGGAGATTACATACAAAGTCAATGCAAAGACGCAACCAGGCGCGTCCTCGCACGGGGCGATGAAAATGACGCGAATTGGGCGCCGCAATTGCCGCGAAAACACGCGCTTTTCCCTTTAAATGCGTCTTCGCGCAAGTTATGCAACTCAAGCGAAAACACTCAGAACTTCAAGAACACGCTTTTACGCAGAATCATTTGACGAGAGAGAGAGAGAGAGAGAGAGACAGAGAGAAAGAGGTAAGAATGGTGCCCACGTCGAGAAAACTTCATAGAAGACTACAGTAGAAACGTGTAAAGGATTAAAGTATGTATGTCACTCATCTAATTACATTATGTTAAGGATAACACTGGATATAACTATTGTATAGTTTAATAAAATAATGTATTTTGATTACACAAATCAAACCTAACTATATGATTGTTTTAGCTGCTGACCAGCATAGGGAATCTCTATGGCTAATATATAAGACATGTTGATGATACAGTACTGTGTGTTGTACCTTTTCTTGTTAATTTAGTCTTTTGGGGTAGCCTATCTTATGCCTAGAATTATTCAAGGAGGTTGATTCTTTTAACTTCCTTTAAAGTTTGATCAGTTGTGCATAATGACATGTGCAACAAATGGATATAGGGTGTCAAACTCATAGATTTGCATCATTTAAAATTCAGAAGCTCTTTTTAAAATATTTTGGGTCAACCTCTGGCACAGCTTTAAAGCTGAAACTTATCAAATCCTATAGAGGTCCAGAATGTCATTGAAACACATAGTGGCTTTGCTATCATCAGTATTAAACATGTTACCCCCTTGAAGTACCCCTCCCCGCAGAGCCCCCCCACATAACAAATCCCAATTTAACCCCTGGTGGTGCCTGATTAATTACTGAGATCTTATGGCTCCATTTTAGTACTGTTTATAGTTCATGTGTGCAGTTGCTAGATTGCACATCTTTGTTGTAGGCTACCTTTCCGCCTGTAATAGGACACAGATTGTTTTTGTTCTTGCCATTGAAACGTCCACTGTGTGCACTTTCACTGAAGATGTTGAAAAAACTTGTTAATATTTTTGTGATATTCTATGTAAAAGATTAACTCTACAGAAATGTTAATTTATAATTTTATTTATTTATTTTTCCAAATCATATATATGGTGATGTTCACTCATTTCAAAATCAACATTTGAATAAATATCTTATTACTGTGTGTCTGCCTATATATTATTTCATGAATTTCTGTTATTCATATTACAAGGAAAATGCATAATAGAACATAAATATTGATAGATTAAAGGTTTGCAGTAATTTTATAATTGTATCTTTGCAAACCGTAAGTGGTAGGCTAATGAAGCCGATTCGGTGGGGGACATACCCTTACGAAAAAGTACTATAGGAATACTATAGTAATTTGGGACATACTATAGAAGTACGATAAGACTTCTATAGAAATACTATAGCAGCTTTAAAATATTATAGAGGTATTAGAACATCACAGAAGTATGTAATGTTCTGTAATACCTCTATAATATCCAGAGCCGCTATAGTATTTCTATAGTAGTCTTATCGTACTTTTATAGTAAAATTTTGTCCCAAAATACTATTTTCCTAAGGATAATTAGGCCATGCATAACCACGTTGTTTTCGTATTTAAATAACGACCAGAAAAAAAAAAAGTTATGCCAAGTTTTTGTTATGTTAAGTTGGTTCAGTGCCATTGACTCTCATTATTTGTCGGCGGTTTCCTTCAGTTTTCAGGTCATAATGGCGGCCGCGCCGTCACGTCATGGGGGCAACTGTTGCTATGGAGCGTTCAAGTTTCGCCTCTTGGGCTTCTATGCTCTTTGCTATGGCTGCAGCATCCAGACAGAGGTCGCAGGGTGCATACGTCATCAAGCCTGGTTTATTTACATTCGCAAGTCATGAGCATGGGGCTACTTCATAAAACTCGCTTGGAAAAGCGAGGATTAAAGTTACAAACCTGACTTGAACTAACCTAACAAATGGGGCGAGGCTAAAGCGGTTTCAAAAAAGGCAAATGAAGTTTACGCAATCTAACTAATTTGATCCAGATTTCCCTAGTCAAGATAATTGCGCGTGTACGCTATTCTTGAGCAGCCCTAGAGGTCGAGCGTAGATCAAAAAGAGAAAGCGGTAATTTGTGACATAAATGTATGAAGAATTTACTACTTACTGAAAATTATAATACTGCTGCAATAAACAAACCCATAAAATATCTGTAAAGTCCTTATGGATTAAATCCTTTCATGGAGAAACAAAATTAAAAATCTGTTGTCATATTTTAAAACAATCACATAAAATGCTTCAACCAACGTCAGAAATGACAGCCTAGTGGTCAATGTTCGCAACAGCGCATTTTTGAATTTACAGTAGTACAAGGAATGATTATGTAAAATGATATATGTTACACATATTCTTGACCAATCATTATTACATGACATGCTACTCAAAACATTTTTGATGGAAATTATGTGTGCGTTATAGAGCCACAAGTCATCATGTTAAACCCTGGGAGTATGAGAGATTTTAAACCACTTTTTTATTATCACACTGTTAAAAAATTAGCTGTAGTTATGCAGCTGTTTGCCAGTAACTTATGTAGATTTAAATGTTTGTTATTTACTGGCAACAGTTTGTTTAAAGTTAAATGTACATTAACCATTTACAAGTTTTTACAGAATAAAACTATAAAAAATAACAGCCTCATGCAAAGCATTTTGGGAACCAGAACTCCTAATCAACCTTTTTCTTTTGTTTCCTTCATATTTTGGTTCCCAGAATGCTTTGCATGAGGCTGTTACTTTTTATAGTTTTATTCTATAAATAAAAAGACTTGTTAATGTTTAATGTTCATTTAACTTTTAACAAATGTTGCCAGTAAATAACATACATTTAAATCTACAGTAAGTTACTTGCAAACAGCTGACAGTAATACTGTCATTTCTACAGAATTTTTTAACAGTAGTGTTAGGTGTTGATAGATAAACAGAGTTTATGAATGATTTCAGGGTGAGGATCAGTTCAAGAGAGCCTGAGGTATTAGCACATTTACTTGTGTGGTCAACAATTATTGTCAGGACACTAACAATCTTCTCTGGGATCACAGGCAAAAAAAAAAGAATTTTAACAAAATGCCAAGAGCATACCATCACATAATTATATTGTGTTCCTTCAGACATGCAGACACCATAAAGAATTTTTTAAATTTCAAGAAAAATTTAACAACTAAAGAAAGATACAAATACTGTAGTAGATCTTTAAAATAATGTGCGTTATTTTGAACACCAAGCATAGAAAATTCAATGACTGTACTTGACTTGTGTGTGTTGTATATTTAAATTAAATCTCCTTTCTGTATGACAGACAATCTGAATGAAAAAAAAAAAAATATATATATATATATATATATATATATATATATATATATATATATATATATATATTTCATCAATAGGCCTACATTGCAATTGATTGTAGATTTAGATACATCTTAAATTTAGATACAAATTTGACTGCTGTGACTATTATCCTTATATTGTGGTAGTTAAGATTTTCATTTATATTCAACATTTGATAGGCCTATAACATACCATATTATGAAACACATGTCTATATTTTATTAATTTTTATTGTAACAGAATTTATCAAATTTAATATATAAGTTGATTTTCTTTAATTGTTCGATTAATAGTGGTTAATAAAGTCAAATAAAATGTCAAAGAGTCAGCTGTAATATCATTGCATTTACAGTTCAGTCTTAGTGGAAGTCTAGCAACAACTGAGGCTTAGCCTGACAGTTAGCCTGCCCCGGTTCAGGCTAGTTTCCAAGCATAAGTTTCCATAGTAACTGGGGTAGAACTAGTTCAAGTTTGTTTTATGAAACGAAATCCACCGGCAATAAGCCAGACTTAACAAAATAAGCCTGGCTTATTTTGAAATCTAGTTTTATGAAATAGCCCTCATATTACATTGGCAAGTCATGAGCATATTACAACAAATTACGATTAACTAAGAATAATAGTCAACTTTATCCTTGTTAATATTCTGAAATAAGAAAGTCTTGATGACGTATGCAACCTACAAATGCGACCTCCGGAGGCTGCAGATTGAGAAACGGCCTATGTTACGTCAACACTGATGGGATTTATGGCTCTTTGAGGGGATCCGGATCTTGCCGATCTGTTCAAAAGAACGGCTCTTTTGGCTCTTTTTAAATATTTTGTCAGTTTTAAGAAGCCAGCTTGGGGGAATCTCAGTTTATCCTGGAAATAATCACTGGAAGAAAAGATGAGGTGAGATTTGTAGTCAAATAATCAAAACTCAGATATCACACACCAATATCTGACTTTGAATTATTCTGAAAAATTTGTCACGTGTGGACCAGAGTCGTATAAAGAGATATTTATGTAATACGTAAAATAATAAGCAGGACCAAGTGCATGTGGGGAAAAGAGATTTAATGAAGGTTCTTATGTAGCATAGTTCTTCAGGAGCAATGTTGTCGTGTCAACCTTCTACATTCTTAACCCAAAGTTCTGTCTGTAGGACAGAACTTTATACTTGATAACAAAAGGCCTACAAACAATACACTGTAAAAAAATTCCGTAGAAATTGCAGCTGGGTTGCCGGTAATTTACCGTAGATTTAAATTTATGTTTTTTACTGGCAATATTTTGTTCAAAGTTAAATGAACATTAAACATTTACAAGTCTTTGTCTTTACAGAGTAAAACTAAAAAAAAAGCATCAAGCAAAACATTCTGGGAAACAAAATCTGAAGCAAAAAACAGAAAAAGGTTGATGATGATTTCTGGTTCCCAGAATGCTTTGCATAAGGCTGTTATTGTATAGTTTTATTCTGTAAAGATAAAGACTTGTTAATATTTAAAATTTATTTAACTTTGAACAAACTCTTGCCAGTAAATAACATAAATGTAAATCTACGGTAAATTACCGGCAACCCAGCTGCAATAACATTGTAATTTCTACGGATTTTTTTTACAGTGTAGAAACCTGTTAGGACCTCCTACAGGAGATTGGTCTATTGAGCAGTCTACACTGAGGAATGGTGATTCTTTGTTATTCACACTGATCAGTTTCTATAGGCCATTTGGTTTACACCTTCACTGCAGACATATATGTTAATTACATCAGGGCACAGTTGTAATGTAATCAGAAGGTTGATAACATCAGGGCACAGTTGCAATGTTAAGCATCAGACATTGATTACACGTAAAAGAAATATACACAATATCCTTCAGAGCCGTTCAAAAAAATCGGTTCGTTCGTGAACGTCACAACTCTACAACACACCTGCATATACACATGTAACTAAATAGTGGAGCTCTGATTTATCCGGAAAACAAAAAACTATACTTTTCAGAACCAATTTAAATAATTTACGATGTAGGTGAAGTTTTAGAAATGGTAACAATTTGTTAAAACCCACCTAAAAATTTTTGGTTCCCAACGTTAGGTTTTAGTTCTCAAAACGTTCCCATAACGTTAGTTTTTGGAAAGTGTTCTTTACAGAAATGTGTTAGTTTCAGGTTAGTTTAACGTTCCCTAACGTTAGAGTACTGTTCTCATAACGTTAGGGGAACGTTAAACTAACCTAAAAATAATGTTCTATTTCTGTAAAGAAACTTTTCTGGCTACCCAAATACAAACCTTTGAAAATAAGGAAACCATTTTAACTAACATTTAGGAAACCAAAAACTAACGTTAGGAGACTTTTTGAGAACCAAAAACTAACGTTAGGGAAATGTTTTGCGAATCAAAAATTGTTGGCTGGGAGTATTCACAGTTGACATTGAGTTCAATGATCTCTACAGGAATGGGCGCGTTGCCGCGAATCCGTGCTCAAGACTCCAGGGCCCGTATCCCTAAAGAATCTTAATGCAAAAAGTAGCTCCTAGTGACGCAATTCTACGAAAATTCTTAGAAATGTGGGCGTTTACTCTTAAAATTAAAGAAAAAATCTTAGTAAAGAAAAAAGTAATTTAGAAAGCATCTTAACCCTTAAAAGAGGTCTTAAGGTCAAAATTGTTAGGATCACGGACGAGGACTTTTAAGAGGATTAAGAGTTTTTTTAGCAACCGGGAAAGTGGACAAAACACCAAGAGGGAGACAAAAAATGTTACACACAATGAATGACAGTAAGTTAACATGCAACATATTAGATTGTGCAGGAATCATGTTTGTGACCGATCTTATTAGAGAAATAATTATATAATATAGCACCAGAAATAAAAGTAATCACTACATTAACTACAGTAACAGATTCAGTAACTAGAAAAAATGCAACTATGCAGCAGAGATGATTTAGACCTGTTACAGACGTCTATAAAACAAAGTAATCACACAAACTTACAGAACATTGTGTTGCTGTTTATTTCCTATCTAATACGTTAAGTATGACATTAACAGCACTTATATATATATATATATATATATATATATATATATATATATATATATATATATATACAAAATAAATATTAATTATATATTAAATCTATATTGTATATTTTCTCAATTTTTATGTATTTTACATGCCATTTTAATATATTACATATAAATATATATATATTATAGGTAAAAGTATACCTGCAATTTCAAATTGATGGCTAATAATAGATCCTATTATTACTCTTTTTCTTCCTTCTTGGACAACCAACCAATCACAGTCTTCAAAATATAGTGTCACATGAGTAGTAGATATCCGGGTGCATATGTCAAAATTTGATTGATTGACGACCTCTTTGACAGGGGGCGGGACTATCAATCAAAAGTTGTACAATCTGTCTAGTTTAGACAGCGAGTGTCCGGCCTGTGATCGTTTTACGACGTGTCAATCAACGAGTTGTTTTTTCCTGTGTGTGTGTGTTTTATGTCAAGCGTATGCTGTCATGTTTATTGCTGTCAAAAAAAGTTTTATTGTTTTAGACTGTATAGGTTCTGGACTGATAGTTGCCATTAGCGTATCTCTCCTCCTCCATCCCTCCTTTCTCGCCCGTGCGCGTCTCACCCCAGAGTGTCTCACAGCGGGTGCGTGTTGTTGAATCTAAACTTTTGTTTTGTAACATCAAAAATTTATTTAAAGTCAAACAAGAATCATATATATATATATATATATATATATATATATATATATATATATATATATACAGGGTAGGCTACTAAATTAACACCCGCCAACCCGCGGGTTAAAATTAATTTTGGCGGGTGTTAATAAAAACGTACTAGCCAGTATGGCCAGTGATGCATGAGGCATTGCATGTATGATACATACGCCAATTGGCTGTGCGCAGTTTGCAGCGAAACCAGCGCGAGAAACCATGGAATCTAACTGAGCGCGTCCACCAGAAAACTGAAGGAAGGAGAACGAACGGGCAGAGCAGGGAGGATAGACTAAAAACAGGGGTGTCGCCAGACCCCTTTACCGAGGCACGTGCCCGAGTGTAAATCTTTTGTGCCCAAGTGTAAATCTCAAGTTTAAATTTTAGCAGTTAACTAGTGTTTTCCTTTACAAAGATAAAAGCGGAAAAAACAGATCTATATGCAATGTAGTTACCCAATTTACGCCTGTAAAGCGACGAAGCAGTCGCACTGACACGTGCACGCATGTATCCATGTCTACGCGCGTCTTTGCGTTCATCCGCGCGCGACTGCACCCAAAACGGGACACCACGCGAGTGAGTAATTATGAAAACATGACGAGAAGTACGTTTCTAAATTATAATGCTAATCTTATTTTGACTCGATCATATTGGCTTATTTGATGGACATCAGAAATGTTTTGTGCAAAGCAGGGAAAGGGAAGCAGAAAGGAGAGATGATGAGTTTAAGGGAGGTAAGACAAACTACATCCTCACTCTGTCAGGTCTCAAACATTAGAGGAAAAATCTCAGGAAAGCCTTTTGTCAAGTCTATAGGATTGCATTGTTGCTGAGAAAATGAACAGATGTATGTGTTATACTGTTCTGTATTTTCAGATACAAAATTAATATTTAGTTTACTAATATTTAACTCTAGGACACTTCATAAACAGTTAGCAGTAACTGTGACTGAGATTATTATCATTGTATAATGTAGAAAATATTTCTCTGCTGTCATTATTACCAAACATTTTATGCCATGTATGCCTCCAAACATGTTAATAATGTTAGGTATCATGAAGATTATACTTAAATATTTTAAAATACATATTTATCTTTTGCAGTACCTGTTGCACTGTATAATAGTGGGTTAAGCAAAGGACATTGTATAGAAGTGTTGCACAATTCTTGCACACAACAGGCTTTAAAAAAAAGTCAGCAAAAAATGGGGGGCCTGTGCCCCAGTAAAGCTTTTTTCTATCGATAGAGAAACGAAGAAAGCTTATGTTTGATCACAAAAATGTTGTCATGTTTTGTCAGGACTGCCGCATGGACCCGAAAGAAAAAACAAATCATTGTTGCATTCAGTGGCACTCATACTTTCTCTTATTTTCACCGGAAAAAATTTGGCTAGTGGAAATGCTGATTGGCTGGTAACTTTAGAAAGCTACCAGCCACATTGGCTGGTGGTCAAAAAAGTTAATTTAGAACCCTGTGTATATATATATATATATTAGATGTAGCTGATTAAACCTAAATCTGTCTTTCTATCGAACTATATTCTTTAGTTTCTGATCAGACACAAAGTTTCAGATGCAGGTCTGGTCTGGACCGTGTGTGTGTGTGTGCGTGAGGGGACGGGTGGCTGTAATCTTTGAAAGTTTATGAACGAACCTTTATTGGGGTGCGACAAGAGATCTCCAGGACTCAGTTTGGATGGAGCAGAGCTGGTATACTCAAGCCTATTGGTACGTATATCTGTTTTTACTGTTTTCGTTCCAACATTTTGTCTGATTTTTTAAAAACTAAAAATTCGATCTCTGGTGTTGCAGCGAAATTGCCTAAACTGGTATTAACTATTCCTGGTAAATCGCAGAGAAAAGTGGCCTGAACAAAAAAGTCAGACCGAGACTTTAGAACCTCCCGCCGTGTAACAAGGCCATCTTGGAACAAAGAGACGTTGAGTGGCTCGTGTCGTCTGGTGTGTATTTATTTAAGCCTATTACAATAGATTTAAACAAACTGTTTTGTTTTAATATTTTCTGATAACATGTGTTATCTGTTTACAGCTTGGATATCAGTGGCAAAGCGATCGTTGTGTGTACTATTTCAAGATCTATAGCGGATCTCCACGGTACGTTTATACTGCATAAGAAAAAGTTTTAAACAAATATGTTTTATTTAGATATTTTTCCTAATAACGTGTTTTATCTGTTTACAGTTTAGGATACAGACCACAACGCTTTGGACGTGTCTTTAAAAAAGAGAAAAATCAGAGACTTTTTGGATTTGTCTAGGGACATTTTAAACATTTTGTAGCAAATTGGATTTTACACATTTCGGATACTGGATACCCGAGTTTGAATTGTCCACAGAGCTTGTCACTTTTTAAAATCACTAGGGTAAGTGACTAATTATAAATTGTTTTGCTGTTGTTTTAAACTTGCGTTCTTAATACCTTTTGGTTTATTTTTCATTGTTTATATAATCTGTTTTTATACTCATTCTGGTTTAGAGTTTTTTCATTGTTTTAAATATATTGTTTGTTTTTGATATCTTGTTTTTTTACTCGTTATATTTTTGGTTTAGTTTTATTGTGTTTACATTGTTTGATTATTTGAAAATTTTGTGTTTTCACTGTGATTCTGAATATTGTGGTAAAAATGGCCCAAAAACGTTATTCGGACTCTGGTTGTAGTCAGGCGAATAAAATTATAAGGCGCAATGAATCCACGGCTGATGAAACTGATTACGAATCGGGGATGCAAATACTGATAGAAACTGTCAGAGCTATGAATAGAAATCACAGTATTGTAGACGGATTAGCAGAGTTGATAAATACGGTGGATTCCCTTTCACAGGCCCCACCAGAGCCGAGTATGGTCTTAGATCAGGATGTTTTAAATACGCATCAAGTTTTTGAGGTTCCAGAAGCTGGATTTATAAATCAGCAGATTGAACCTGGGGCTTCAGATACTGATTTTATCAATAATCAAATTGAACCTGGGGCTTCAGGCTCTGATCTAAACGACCATCAGGTTCTCGATGGGGCATCCGAGAATTTACATGTTCAACAGGATGGTGAGGGGTCGGACGACCCCCATCATAATTCTGAAATGGATGATATGGGTCTAACGCCCGAAGATGTTGAGAGGCTTGTGAGAGACGGGGGTGAATTTAATGTTTATACCGTCGTTCCTCGTACAAGATTTAACAGTCTGGAAATACGTAGGAATATAAATATGAGGTCAATAGCTTCTACAGATATGGCCTCGTATGTTCTATTTTTCGATGGTGTTCTAGATGAAATAGTCTCTCTATCTAGAATATTAGGGGGCGCAGGTGGAATAATACATGTTTTATTACAGGGAGAATCATTATCGGCCGAAGTAAATGCGTTGCTTACGCCCCTCAACGATTATTAGAATTAATACCCATAGCTGCTGCCATACAAAATGCTGCTGTATTTTAAATCCAAGACATGATACGGTTCAATGACGTCGCTTTGTTTGAGAGGTTGCTAAACATCAAAATTGTAGTTTTTCACAGATCAAGCACGGGTGCTTTGGAAAAATACATGACAAAAAATAAGCCCCACTACAAGACGGTGTTTCTCTATCTGTCAGATAGCCATTATTTCATGATAAAAAAAATTGAAAGCCTTTATCGGATGCGATTACGTCTGCGACTATTGCTACAACGGTTTTTCTAAAAAAAGAGATCATAGATGCAGATACGCATGTGACATATGCAATGCCCCCGACTGTTACAAACACGCCGCAAGGCGATACACTGTTTGAGGTACTGTAAATCAGAATATTGTTATGAAATGCATAAAAAGCCAGCACTGAACCAACAGTTTGCTCAGTGTGACGTGACCAAATACTGTCCAACATGTAATCGTCGTTATCATATTAGCGGTGACAAGCCAAAACCGCACAAATGCACACCAGAGAAGTGCATGCATTGTGGCATGGAGTTGACACCCGATGCGGCTCACCAGTGTTTTATTCAGCCCTTAAGGCTCGAGAAGCCCAGTGAGAAATACATCTTCTATGATTTTGAGACTCGTTACGAGGGTGGGAAGCATGTTGCAAATTTTGTTTGCGCCATCACTTTTGCGGGTGAAGAATTCACAGCAGAGGGTACCGACTGCGTTGCACAGCTCGTGCAAAGATTCAGACACCTGGGCGACTCGAGAGTAATTGTTCTCAAAACCATCAAAAAGCAGCGATGAGAGAAAGTAGTTTGCCGAATAATGTGTCAAACAGAGAAGTGTGTCTCGTGAGAAGTAAATACGTGCATTTCTTCACATATAAACTGTTTAGGTTGTGGGTCGACGACACATGAAAACATTTTTATGATGTTTTTATAAAACATCACTTTAGTTGATAAGGCTGACATAACACCTTCATAATCATGACATGACATGTGTCATGAACATGAAGGAGATTTTATGCAAGTTTATGACAACTGCCATTAAGTGTCATTTGTTCAATTTTGTCATTTTTATTGCAAAGATGACAATGTTTGAGATGTCTTTGTTATGACAACTCATGAATAACCCATACATCATAACTTGTCATGATAACTTGACATTAACCAAGACAATATAACTGACCACTTTTTACCAGTGATACAAATTGAATTTGTCATTAAAATGCCATTAAGTGTTAATACTCTGTAAAATAGTTTTATAACAGCATCATGAATATTCTTCAGTTCATAATGTTTATTTGACCGAGTATTAATAATATTTGACATAGTATTAACACTTAATGACATTTAAATCACAGTTTAATGTAATGTTAACCCACAAAGCTAGGTAGTTTCTTAAGTTTCTTAATTATTGTTTATGATTTATAACAAGTTGTGTTGTATTGGTTTATGTGTCAAGTTGTCATAACAAAGATATCTCAAACAATGTCATCTTTCCATTAAAAATTACATAATTGAGTAAATGACACTTAATGTCAGTTGTCATAAATGTGCATAAAATCTTCTTCATGTTCATGACACATGTCATGTTATGATTATGAAGGTGTCATGTCAGTCTTATGCACACCCCTTCAAGTAAAGTGTTACCAAGTTTTTTGTCAATTTTTTTATTTCCTACAGGGCAGGGGAAAGCAAGTTTCTAAGCAGTTGCACACATCTAAATGCTTTTTGGCATTCAGAAATAGACCCAGATAGATTTCAGCCTAATAGGGATACTTGCACTGAATCACCAATTTCACATGTATTTTGGGTATTTTCAAAATACAAAATACTGTATTTGTATTTAAATACATTTTTCCTCACAGTATTTTGTATTTGTATTTAAATACATTTTTCGACACAGTAATTTGTATTTGTATTTGAAATACATTTCCATGTATTTATGCCCATCTCTGACTATTCTTAAGAGCATTTCTGAGATGTTTTATACATACGGGCCCTGATCTGTCTTTTATAAATCTGATAAAACTAAGGGCTCTTTGGATATATGAAGGATGCAATACTACTCTATAGGTATTTAATCATTAACACAGCAGCCAGTATTTACAAACCACTTTGTTTACTCTCCATGTATACTTTATTTTATATAATAAAAAAGTGGAAAAACGTTCCATAATAAAATCTAAGCAATCAGAAACGTACTGAATGAGGTACGTACATCATTAAGAACATTATTACCTGCAGGATTTTGCAGACAGGACCCTGTGGGGCTTGACCCCAAATAATTGAAAGCTTAAATCAAACAACATGTTAAGTCAACATAATAAGATACCATTATTGGAAAATCATTAAAACAAAATGTTTAAAAACAATTGAACACAAACTATATCTATAAAACAGGTTGATTTTATTGCTTGGAGAATAAAGTTTACAGCTTTTGCAAAGGCATGTGAATACGCTTCTCAACCACACATTCCCAATTCAACTTTATACACTGCACCTGAAAAAAATGGAGAATTGCCATCAACAGGTTTACCAAGTCCTTAGTGTAGTTTTGCACTGGAGTGCTCATTTTGTACAGACAGCAAATACCTTAGGTAGATTTCTGAAGCCTATCTAGTTAAAGAAGTCATAATTTCTTCTATCTTTGGTACTACGAGTCAGATATTCTGCAAATGCAAATCTTTTCATTGGAATACTGTTTTTAGCTCAGGGCAAGTAAAGGCCTATCTACATATAATCTTTATCCTCACAATGAAAAAAAACCACCCTACATTACAAATCACAGCTTCTCTTACCTCACTGAACAAAACACTGAGAAAATATGGAAGGGGGGGACTGCTGTAAAAATCCCTTTCCAAAAATGTTTTCCCAAATATAAGCTCTTTTAGAAAGACAAATATAAGAGAAATATGCAATTTACCTAAAACAGAAGGCAGCGAGTTAAAACACTGGCTTCTGAACTAAGGGCAGTGGTATGCCTCATTTCAACAGCAACATTATGTGATTTAACATCCTTATCACATACACACAATATTGTGAAACTTGGCTTTAATTAACTCAGGAATACACAAAGGAAAAAAGGGATTTTCAAGAGCTAATATTCTAATAATTAAAGAGACGCAAATATAGCAATGAATCACAGGACAGCACACAGGAAAAGTGTAGATAGTTCCTAAAGAGTCATTATGAAATTATACTGAGTTGTATGATTGAAACATTTATATAAGGGACAACACTGCAGAGATCCCTCTATCTGCCAAGGCTTTAGGATAGAGTGTGTTGAGGAGACCATGTGTGTGTGTATGTATTACACACAAACACACGTAATTATTTAAATATATCTATCTGCCTGGTGGGATTCACATGTCATCTCTTCATCTTCATCCTGGGAAGATCCAGCCTGCTGTTCTGAACTGGCTGAAGTTGCTGCTAACTGTGCCTGCTGGGCAGCCTGCTGCATCTGTAACCACTCCTGCTGTGCCAATTCAGCCTGCTGCTGCCGTGCCTGTAACACAGCAAAGCTTTCAAGAGACAGGAAACATACAAAACGAACAAATTTTTTTTACAGACTACATGCACCGTCTTATCCAAAGATAAAAGCTTCTGCCAAATGCATAAATGTAAATGTACCTTGGCAAATAATTCTTGCTGCTGACGGAGAAGTTCCTCCTCTGGAATGCCAAGGTTCTCTAGTCGAGAGCTGGCCTTCCTCCGTTTAAGTGCTACCGTTTTACACTCCTGCAGAACATCTTTTACTTCTGCGATATATGACCCAAAACCTAGACTTTCAAGTGCTAAAGAAAAAAAAATTCACCATTATGGCTCACATAAGAAATAATTATTTTCACAATATAACATAAGGGAAATACAACAACAGTTTTCAAGTCTATCATGTAAACTCAAAACGAATTCAAAATTGTCCCATGCATATTAATGGAGCCTGATGAAGGCCAGTAAATCACTGGTAACCATCACCAGTGTGCGCTAGTTTCAATTTATTGTATAGGCTTTAAAAAGCATTGTACAAAGCACTAATTAGTTGTTACTAGTGAGAGGTGGACAAAGTAAACTCCATTACTTGAGTAAAAGTACAGATTAAACCGCTCAAATAGTTCTCCATTACAGGTAAAAGTTGTACAGACAGATTTTTTCTTGAGTAAAAGTACATAAGCATAATTTTGTGTAACACTTTACAATAAGGTTGTATTTGTTTTCTTTTGATTATAAATAGGTATTAGTATTTTATAACTTTTGGACGGTTGTATTTAATACTTAAAATAACTTGTCTCTGAAGCTACCTACAGAATACACTTGTGGTCATGACAGAAGAAAAAACGTTTAACAGATTGTATTTGGAATGGAAATTGCGCTAGCTAACGTTGGATCCTGCAGAAATAACGCTAACAATGGCAGCATAAATGATACACACAATAATGACCTATTTTGAAACTATAAGGGCCGATGTTTGCAGAAAGGTGACATATTTTCATTCCTGCGACCAACCCCCCTAAAAACCTTCATTAGAAATTTAAAGATAAAATATTTACATATACTCAAAAAGTGCACTTTAGTACAGTGACGTTACTCAAATAATGTACTTTGTTAATGTCCACCTCTGTTACTAGTGACCAAAAACACACGGACTCCTAACCGTTCATAACATGCTCTGGAGAAATAGTCTTCTTCTCAGATTTATTGCAGATCTCGTTGGCTTCTGATGAGATGAGGTGAATAAACTCTGTGCAGCAGTTCACCACCAGCTCTCTGGCATCGTTCGCTACTCGCACATTGGGAAGTGTTTCTTTAATCATTTTATTGATCGCCGCCCTCGGAATCGTCAGGTCATCGTCGTTACCCGATGAAGAGGCCATGATGGACGAGCTGCCGACAAGCTTCAGAGGAATTTGTACGAGGATATTCAACGGGTTAATAAAGATGAACACCCACACCAGCTGCTTTGTGTGGACCTTCAGATGGTGTGCCTGTCTTAGAACAGATCGCCAAAACACCATCAGACATAAGTACGTTATAACGTGAAAAGTCTGTGATAAACGAAATTTTTGGTGGGTGACAGTACCTTTCGGATAATTAGTTTACACGGAGTCTCCACATCCACACATCAATGCTGCTGTTGTTATATCCATTCAAGTGTATAGGCATGATTCATTTCAACTATTCATTCTCAATATAACGCATCTAATCTGCGGAAATAAATTACCAAGCCTCGTAAGAGCTACGCCAAAGCAAGAGCGGATATATGTGTATATTAACGTATTACTTAACACACACGATTAAGGCCCACGAATCGATCCCCACAATGCAACACTTCCTTCTTCTTCTTCGTCTTCGTCTTCTTCTTCTCTTGTTTTTATTGGCAGTTTGCAAAAAGAGTGCATTACTGCCATCTTGTGGACTGAGGTGTGAACTCATTGGGATGTCAATTATGCTACTACAGATGTGAGTAAAGAGAACATACAAAACAAAGGTTGGGGAAGGGGGTAAATAAAAAATAAATGGAGTTTCTTTCAAAAAATATGATTAATGCTTTAATTACAGATTCTCCCTGCTGAAAAAAAAACAATAAAACCATTACAGAAAATTCTAATGGTTTATTGGTTTTATTGGGAATCAGGGACGTGCACAGACATTTTGAGGGGCAGGGGCTCAAGTGAAATAAAGGGCACTTCTCATAATTATGTCTTTATTTGTCTTTTTTTTTTTAAACAAAAAAGTATATATATTAACGCAATTCCGACTTCCTTTTAAAAAAAATTAATTAAAAAAGTTAATTAATTTTATCTTCCTTAAACTCACGCAATTGTTTCATTTTCAAAAGATGTCCACAAAAGAATCAGTTCACACAGAAACCATGGTCTCCTTAGTATTCTAGGTTTATAGAGCAGCAAATTAAACCATTACACAATGTGCATGTTTTGAAAACATTAAATTACACATTAATAACAAATTTGTTAAAATTCTAAAAACAAAATTGTGACTGCTGAGTTAGCGCTACATGCCAATAAATGCTATATGCTAGCGTTTAGCTGAAGTTCTATTAGTTAACTATTAGTTGTTACTTAAAATCTGTATTTTTGTCTGAAAAGGGCTCAAAATATAAGTCTGTTTACTAATGTGAGCTTCTGGCATGAGCCTCAGAGCAGAGCTCAACATTATTATTCACGACCCTTTCAAATAGGGCAAAAATAAACCATTTAATTCAAATGACAAATTCTAGGGTTGTAAATGGACATGTAAAAACGTTTCTGGATTATTTTTGCACTTAATAAAGCCACATACCTTCTATGTAATAATTTAACATATTATGGCAACACATCCTTTGGCACCTTTAATATTAGGTTTCATATTTATTAGGGTTACACCTGTCAGAAACATCAAATATAGATTAGGACTATTTTATTTGTATTTTATATTTTACTTTTTTGTGATTTCAGTGAAAATTTAGACAAATGTATCCCCCCCTCAAAGTAATCAGTGCTACTACACTAGACGCGATGTTCTTTTAAATACTCATTCTAGGGAAATAATGTGATTCACATCAGAAGTGGTCAACATGATGCTGAGACATTGTAGATGATAAATAGTGAAGGGATTTTTGATATCTCAAACGCATTGATGCACAGATCGGGCAAAAATGTACGCACATGTATGAGAGTTGGTACGCATATAGATCTCATCGACCCGAACAACTTTCGCCCTCTAACATTTAAGCTCCGCCCAACAGGAAGTCCGCTATTTTGGATTGTTTAAAAAATGCATTTGTTGAACTTTTAAATACTCCTCCTAGTGGATTCATGGGATTGACACCAAACGTGGTGATCATGATGCCGAGACATTGTACTTGTTAAATTGCGAAGGGATTTTTGATATCTCGAACGGTTCTGCCATGGCGAGGCGACGAATTTATGGCGAATTCAGAGAAACAGGAAGTGTCTAATATCTAAGGCAAAAAATATCTTATTGTGATGCCATGCGGAGGGTTTGTTCGTCTGAAGATTCCGATCGCATCGTTGTGCCTATTGTGACTCCCGGATATAGCGCCACCACCAGGCGCCAGGAAGTGTGTCAGTCACAAAGCTGGATTTTTTTTGACAGTTCCATGCTATGTTCTTTTAAATACTCCTTCTAGAAAAATCATGCAATTGACACCAAAAGTGGTCAACATGATGCCGAGAGATTGTAGATGATAAATTGCGAAGGGATTTTTGATATCTCAAACGCTGTTTCCATGGCAACGTGTCAAACTTTACTTTCATTTTAAAGGCATATTTAAGCCTTTCAGTTGACGCTGATGTTCCTTTAAATACTCCTTCTAGGATATTCATGCGATTAACACCAAAAGTGGTCAACATGATGGCGAGACATTGTAGATGATAAATTGCGAAAGGGATTTTTGATATCTCAAACGCTGTTCCCATGGCAACGCTTCAAACTTTACTTTCATTTTAAAGGCATTTTTAAGCCTTTCAGTTGACGCCGATGTTCCTTTAAATACTCCTTCTAGGATATTCATGCGATTGACACCAGAAGTGGTCAACATGATGGCGAGACATTGTAGATGATAAATTGCGAAGAGATTTTTGATATCTCAAACGCTGTTCCCATGGCAATGCGTCACACTTTACTTTCATTTTAAAGGCATATTTAAGCGTTTCAGTTGACGCCGATGTTCCTTTAAATACTCCTTCTAGACTATTCATGCGATTGACACCAAAAGTGGTCAACATAATGCCGAGACATAGTAGATGATAAATTGCAAAGGGATTTTTGATATCTTGAACGCTGTTTCCATGGCAACGTGTCAAACTTTACTTTAATTTTAAAGGCATATTTAAACCTTTCAGTTGACGCCCATGTTCTTTTAAATACTCCTTCTAGGATATTCATGCGATTGACTCCAGAAGTGGTCAACATGATGCTGAGGCATAGTAAATGATAAATTGCGAAGGAATTTTTGACATCTCGAACTCTGTTCCCATGGCAACGCGTCAAACTTTACTTTAATTTTAGGCATGTTTAAGGCTCTTGGCGTGCTTAGTTGAACTTTAAATGTGGCACACACATTAGAGTTGTTGGCTGTTAAGTGTGCACAAGCAGGTCAGACATAGGCGTGTCTCTTAAGTGGCTCACTAGTGCCCCCGTTTGTCTAAAATGTGGGGTTTCTTTTACCTACAGTCCCCAAATTGCTCAGTAACAACATTAAATAGCCCACTGATATTTACCCACTTGAGGCCCTTGTCCACCGTGCATCGTTTTCTCGGACGCACCGTGAAGCGGTAAAAAAACGTGCGAGGGCCCGCCATTGCTGCTTGCAGCTATATTTAGGGCCCGAGCACCGAGGAGCAGGCCAGAATGGCCTGCACCGAAAGGTGCGAAGCCCTATTGGTTTTGCTCGAATTTATTAGGGCTCGAGCACCGAGGAGCAGGCCAGAATGGCCTGCACCGAAAGGTGCGAAGCCCTATTGTTTTTGCTCGGATTATTATTAGGGCTCGAGCACCGAGGAGCAGGCCAGAATGGCCTGCACCGTAGGTGCGAAGCCCTATTGTTTTTGCTCGGATTATTATTAGGGCCCGAGCACCGAGGAGCAGGCCAGAATGGCCTGCACCGAATGGTGCGAAGCCCTATTGTTTTTGCTCGGATTATTATTTTTTTTTTTTTTTTTTTTATTTTTTTTTTTATTTTTTTTAACACTTTTGGCCATTTTGGGTGCCTAAACATACTCGAAAACTCTTGCAATTTGGCACACACGTAAAAGTCGTCCGTCATTGCGACCGGGCAAAGGCTGGAACACGGGCGTGGCACGGGGGCTCTGTAGCGCCCCCTGTAATGCAAAAACAAACATTGTTGCGCAGTTCGGGCAAACATGTACGCACATGTACGAGAGTTGGTACGCATATAGATCTCATCGACCCGAACAACTTTCGCCCTCTAACATTTAAGCTCCGCCCAACAGGAAGTCGGCTATTTTGGATTGTTTAAAAAATGCATGCGTTGAACTTTTAAATACTCCTCCTAGAGGATGCATGCGATTGACACCAAACGTGGTGAACATGATGTCGAGACATTGGACTTGCTAAATTGCGAAGGGATTTTTGATATCTCGAACGGTGTTGCCATGGCGAGGCGACAAATTTATGGCGACATCAGAGAAACAGGAAGTGTCTAATATCAAAGGCAAAAAATGTCTTATTGTGATGACACGCGGTGTGTTTGTTCGTCTGAAGATTCCGATCGCATCGATGTGCCTATTGTGACTCCCGGGTATAGCGCCACCACCAGGCGCCAGGAAGTGTGTCAGTCACAAAGGTGGATTTTTTTTGACAGTTCCATGCGATGTTCTTTTAAATACTCCTCCTACAATGTTTATGCGATTGACACCAAAAGTGGTCAACATGATGCCAAGACATTGTAGATGATAAATTGCGAAGGGATTTTTGATATCTCGAACGCTGTTCCCATGGCAACCTGTCAAACTTTACTTTCATTTTTAAGGAATATTTAAACCTTACAGCTGCATGCGGTAAACTTTTAAATACTCCTCCTGGAGAAATAATGTGATTGACTCCAGAAGTGGTCAACATAATGCTGAGACATTGTAGATGATAAATTACGAAGGGATTTTTGATATCTCGAACGCTGTTCCCATGGCAATGCGTCAGATTTTACTTTCATTTTAAAGGCATATTTAAGCCTTTCAGTTGACGCCAATGTTCTTTTAAATACTCCTTCTAGAATATTCATGCGATTAACGCCAGAAGTGGTCAAAATGATGCCGAGACATTGTAGATGATAAATTGCGAAGGGATTTTTGATATCTCAAACGCTGTTCCTATGGCAATGCGTCAAACTTTACTTTCATTTTAAAGGCCTATTTAAGCCTTTAAGTTGATGCCGATGTTCTTTAAAATACTCCTTCTAGAATATTCATGCGATTAACACCAAAAGTGGTCAACATGATGCTGAGGCATAGTAGATGATAAATTGCGAAGGGATTTTTGATATCTCAAACGCTGTTCCCATGGCAACGCGTCAAAGTTTACTTTAATTTTAAAGGCATATTTAAGCCTTTCAGTTGACTCCGATGTTCCTTTAAATACTCCTTCTAGGATATTCATGCGATTAACACCAGAAGTGGTCAACATGATGCCGAGACATTGTAGATGATAAATTGCGAAGGGATTTTTGATATCTCGAACGCTGTTCCCATGGCAACGCCGCAAACTACTTTTATTTCAGGCATATTTAAGGCTCTTGGCGTGATTAGATTAACCTTAAAGTTGGCACACACATCAGAGTTGTCAGCTGTTAAGTGTGCACAAAAAGGTCAGATATAGGCGTGTCTCTTAAGTGGCTCACTAGCGCCCCTGTTTGTCTAAAATGTGGGGTTTTTGTTTTACCTACAGTCCCCAAATGGCTCAGTAAAAACATTAAAAATAGCCCACTGATGTTTACCCACTTGATGCCCTTGCCCACCGGGCATCATTTTCTCGGACGCATCGTGTAGCGGTAAAAAAACGTGCGAGGGCCCGCCATTGCTGCTTGCAGCTATATTTTTTATTATTATTATTTTTTTTTTTTTTTTTTTTAACACTTTTGGACTTTTTGGGGGCCTTAACATACTCGAAAACTCTTGACAATTGGCACAGACGTCAGAGTCGTCCGTCATCGCAGAAATCCAAAGGCTGGAACACGGGCGTGGCACGGGGGCTCTGTAGCGCCCCCTGTAGTGCAAAAAAAAACATTGATGCACAGATCGGGCAAAAATGTACGCACATGTACGAGAATTGGTACGCTTATAGATCTCATCGACCCGAACAACTTTCGCCCTCTAACATTTAAGCTCCGCCCAACAGGAAGTCGGCTATTTTGGATTGTTTAAAAAATGCATGCGGTGAACTTTTATATACTCCTCCCAGGGGATTCATGGGATTGACACCAAACGTGGTGAACATGATGTCGAGACATTGGACTTGCTAAATTGCGAAGGGATTTTTGATATCTCGAACGGTTCTGCCATGGCGAGGCGACAAAGTTGTGGTGAAATCAGAGAAACAGGAAGTGTGTAATATCTAAGGTAAAAAATGTCTTATTGTGATGCCATGCGGGGTGTTTGTTCGTCTGAAGATTCCGATCGCATCGATGTGCCTATTGTGACTCCCGGGTATAGCGCCACCACCAGGCGCCAGGAAGTGTGTCAGTCATGAACTTTTAAATACTTCTCCTAGGGAATTCATACGATTGACACCAAACGTGGTGAACATGATGCTGAGACATTGGACTTGCTAAATTGCGAAGGGATTTTTGATATCTCAAACGGTGTTGCCATGACGAGGCGACAAATTTATGGCGAATTCAATGAAACAGGAAGTGTCTAATATCTAAAGCAAAAAATGTCTTATTGGGATGAAACGCAGTGTGTATGTTCGGCCAAGGATTCCGATCGCATCGATGTGCCTATTTTGAGTCTCGGGTATAGCGCCACCAACAGGCACCAGGAAGTGTGGCAGTCACAAAAGGTGGATTTCTTGACAGTTGCATATGGTGAACTTTTAAATACTCCTCCTAGGATTTTCATGCGATTGACACCAAAAGCGGTCAACACGATGCTGAGACATTGTAGATGATAAATTGCGAAGGGATTTTTGATATCTCGAACGCTGTTCCCATGGCAACACGTCAAACTTTACTTTCATTTTCAGGCATATTTAAGCTCTTGGCGTGCACTTTGGGTGCCTTAACATGCTCGAAAACAACGGAAATTTGGCACAGATGTCAAAGTCACGTGCCACTAGGCTCATGCAAAGGCTTGAATATGGGCGTGGCAAGGGAGCTCTGTAGCGCCCCCTGTAATGCAAAAAAATAACATTGATGCACAGATCGGGCAAAAATGTACGCACATGTACGGGAGTTGGTACGCATATAGATCTCATCGACCCGAACAACTTTCGCACTCTAAGATTTAAGCTCCGCCCAACAGGAAGTAGGCTATTTTGGATTGTTTAAAAAATGAATGCGTTGAACTTTTAAATACTCCTCCTAGTGGATTCATGGGATTGACACCAAACGTGGTGAACATGATGTCGAGACATTGGACTTGCTAAATTGCGAAGGGATTTTTGATATTTCGAACGGTTCTGCCATGGCGAGGCAAAAAATTTATGGCGAAATCAGAGAAACAGGAAGTGTCTAATATCTAAGGCAAAAAATTTCTTATTGCGATGCCAAGCGGGGTGTTTGTTCGCCTGAAGATTCCGATCGCATCGATGTGCCTATTGTGAGTCTCGGGTATAGCGCCACCACGAGGCGCCAGGAAGTTTGTCAGTCACAAAGGTGGATTTTTTTGACAGTTCCATCCGATGTTCTTTTAAATACTCCTCCTAGGATTTTCATGAGATTGACACCAGAAGTGGTCAACATGATGCCGAGACATTATAGATGATAAATTGCGAAGGGATTTTTGATATCTCAAACGCTGTTCCCATGGCAACGCGTCAAACTTTACTTTCATTTTAAAGGCATATTTAAGCCTTTCTGTTGCATGCAGGAAACTTTTAAATACTCCTTCTAGGATTTTCATGAGATTGACACCAGAAGTGGTCAACATGATGCCAAGACATTGTAGATGATAAATTGCGAAGGGATTTTTGATATCTCGAACGCTGTTCCCATGGCAACGCGTCAAATTTTACTTTCATTTTAAAGGCATATTTAAGCCTTTCAGTTGACGCCGATGTTCCTTTAAATACTCCTTCTAGGATATTCATGCGATTGACACCAAAAGTGGTCAACATGATGCCGAAACATTGTAGATGATAAATTGCGAAGGGATTTTTGATATCTCAAACGCTGTTCCCATGGCAACGCCGCAAACTTTACTTTTATTTCTGGCATATTTAAGGCTCTTGACGTGCACACAAAGTTGGCACACACATCAAAGTTGTCTGCTGTTAAGTGTGCACAAAAAGGTCAGACATAGGCGTGTCTCTTAAGTGGCTCACTAGTGCCCCTGTTTGTCTAAAATGTGGGGTTTCTTTTAACTACAGTCCCCAAATGGCTCAGTAACAACATTAAATAGTCCACTGATATTTACCCACTTGATGCCCTTGCCCACCGTGCATCGTTTTCTCGGACGCACCGTGTAGCGGTAAAAAAACGTGCGAGGGCCCGCCATTGCTGCTTGCAGCTATATTTTTTATTATTATTATTATTATTTTTTTTTTTTTTTTTTTTTAACACTTTTGGACTTTTTGGGTGCCTTAACATACTCGAAAACTCTTGTAACTTGGCACAGACGTCAGAGTCGTCCGTCATCGCAGAAATCCAAAGGCTGGAAAACGGGCGTGGCAAAGGGGCTCTGTAGCGCCCCCTGTAATGCAACAGAAAACATTGGTGCACAGATCGGACAAACATGTACCCACATGTACGGGAGTTGGTACGCATATAGAACTCATCGACCCGAACAACTTTCACCCTCTAACATTTAAGCTCCGCCCAACAGGAAGTCGGCTATTTTGGATTGTTTAAAAAATGCATGCGGTGAACTTTTAAATACTCCTCCTAGGGGATTCATGCGAATGACACCAAATGTGGTGATCATGATGTCGAGACATTGTACTTGCTAAATTGCGAAGGGATTTTTGATATCTCGAACGGTTTTGCCATGGCGAGGCGACAAAGTTGTGGCGAAATCAGAGAAACAGGAAGTGTCTAATATCTAAGGTAAAAAATGTCTTATTGTGATGCCATGCGGGTAGTTTGTTCGTCTGAAGATTCCGATCACATCGATGTGCCTATTGTGACTCCCGGGTATAGCGCCACCACCAGGCGCCAGGAAGTGTGTCAGTCATGAACTGTTAAATACTACTCCTAGGTAATTCATACGATTGACACCAAACGTGGTGAACATAATGCTGAGACATTGGACTTGCTAAATTGCGAAGGGATTTTTTATATCTCAAACGGTGTTGCCATGACGAGGCGACAAATTTATGGCGAATTCAATGAAACAGGAAGTGTCTAATATCTAAAGCAAAAAATGTCTTATTGGGATGAAACGCAGTGTGTATGTTCGGCCAAGGATTCTGATCGCATTGATGTGCCTATTTTGAGTCTCGGGTATAGCGCCACCAACAGGCACCAGGAAGTGTGGCAGTCACAAAAGGTGGATTTCTTGACAGTTGCATATGGTGAACTTTTAAATACTCCTCCTAGGATTTTCATGCGATTGACACCAAAAGCGGTCAACATGATGCTGAGACATTGTAGATGATAAATTGCGAAGGGATTTTTGATATCTCGAACGCTGTTCCCATGGCAACACGTCAAACTTTACTTTCATTTTCAGGCATATTTAAGGTCTTGGCGTGCACTTTGGGTGCCTTAACATGCTCGAAAACATCGGAAATTTGGCACAGATGTCAAAGTCACGTGCCACTAGGCTCATGCAAAGGCTGAAATATGGGTGTGGCAAGGGAGCTCTGTAGCGCCCCCTGTAATGCAAAAACAAACATTGGGGCACAGATCGAGCAAACATGTACGCACATGTACGAGAGTTGGTACGCATATAGATCTCATCGACTTGAACAACTTTCGCACTCAAACATTTTAGCTCCGCCCAACAGGAAGTCGGCTATTTTGTATTGTTTCAAAAATGCATGTGGTGAACTTTTAAATACTCCTCCTAGAGGATTCATGGGATTGACACCAAACGTGGTGAACGTGATGTCGAGACATTGTACTTGCTAAATTGCGAAGGGATTTTTGATATCTCGAACGGTGCTGCCGTGGCGAGTCGACAAATTTGTGGCGAATTCAGAGAAACAGGAAGTGTCTAATATCTAAGGCAAAAAAATTCTTATTGTGATGCCAAGGGGGGTGTTTGTTCGCCTGAAGATTCCGATCGCAACGATGTGCCTATTGTGAGTCTCGGGTATAGCGCCACCACCAGGCGCCAGGAAGTCTGTCAGTCACAAAGGTGGATTTTTTTGACAGTTCCATCCGATGTTCTTTTAAATACTCCTTCTAGGATATTCATGCGATTGACACCAAAAGTGGTCAACATGATGCTGAGAGATTGCAGATGATAAATTGCGAAGGGATTTTTGATATCTCAAACGCTGTTCCCATGGCAACGCGTCAAATTTTACTTTCATTTTAAAGGCATATTTAAGCCTTTCAGTTGACACCGATGTTCCTTTAAATACTCCTTCTAGGATATTCATGCGATTGACACCAAAAGTGGTCAACATGATGCCGAGACATTGTAGATGATAAATTGCGAAGGGATTTTTGATATCTCAAACGCTGTTTCCATGGCAACGCGTTAAACTTTACTTTCATTTTAAAGGCATTTTAAAGCCTTTCAGTTGACGCCGATGTTCCTTTAAATACTCCCTCTAGAATAATCATGCAATTGACACCAAAAGTGGTCAACATGAAGCCGAGACATAGTAGATGATAAATTGCGAAGGGATTTTTGATATCTCGAACGCTGTTTCCATGGCAACGCGGCAAACTTTACTTTTATTTCAGGCATATTTAAGGCTCTTGGCGTGATTAGATTAACCTTAAAGTTGGCACACACATCAGAGTTGTCGGCTGTTTAGTTTGCACAAAAAGGTCAGACATAGACGTGTCTCTTAAGTGGCTCACTAGTGCCCCCGTTTGTCTAAAATGTGGGGTTTTTTTTAGCTACAGTCCCCAAATGGCTCAGTAACAACATGAAATAGCCCACTGGTATTTACCCACTTGATGCCCTTGCCCACCGTGCATCGTTTTCTCGAACGCACCGTGTAGCGGTAAAAAAACGTGCGAGGGCCCGCCATTGCTGCTTGCAGCTATATTTATTATTATTTTTTTTTTTTTTTTTTACGTTTCGGGGCAATTTGGGGGCCTTAACATACTCAAAAACTCTTGGAAATTGGCAGAGATGTCAGAGTCGTCGGCCATTAGGACCCGGCAAAGGCTGGAACTCGGGCGTGGCAAGGGAGCTCTGAAGCGCCCCCTGTAATGCAAAAACAAACATTGTTGCACAGATCGGGCAAACATGTACGCACATGTACGGGAGTTGGTACGCATATAGCTCTCATCAACTTGAACAACTTTCTCCCTCTAATATTTAAGCTCCGCCCAACAGGAAGTCGGCTATTTTAGATTGTTTAAAAAATGCATGCGGTGAACTTTTAAATACTCCTCCTAGGGGATTCATGCAAATGACACCAAACGTGGTGATCATGATGCTGAGACATTGTACTTGCTAAATTGCGAAGGGATTTTTGATATCTCGAACTGTTCTGCCATGGCGAGGCGACAAATTTATGGCGAAATCAGAGAAACAGGAAGTGTCTAATATCAAAGGCAAAAAATGTCTTATTGTGATGACACGCGGTGTGTTTGTTCGTCTGAAGATTCCGATCGCATCGATGTGCCTATTGTGACTACCGGGTATAGCGCCACCACCAGGCGCCAGGAAGTGTGTCAGTCACAAAGGTGGATTTTTTTTGACAGTTCCATGCGATGTTCTTTTAAATACTCCTCTTAGAATGTTTATGCGATTGACACCAAAAGTGGTAGATGATAAATTGCGAAGGGATTTTTGATATCTCGAACGCTGTTCCCATGGCAACGCGTCAAACTTTACTTTCATTTTTAAGGCATATTTAAGCCTTTCAGTTGACGCCGATGTTCTTTTAAATACTCCTTCTAGAATATTCATGCGATTGACTCCAGAAGTGGTGTACATGATGCCGAAACATTGTAGATGATAAATTGCGAAGGGATTTTTGATATCTCGAACGCTGTTCCCATGGCATCGCGTCAAACTTTACTTTCATATTAAAGGCATATTTAAGCCTTTCAGTTGAAACCGATGTTCTTTTGAATACTCCTTCTAGGATATTCATGCGATTGACACCAAAAGTGGTCAACATGATGCCCAGACATTGTAGATGATAAATTGTGAAGGGATTTTTGATATCTCGAACGGTGTTCCCATGGCAACGCCGCAAACTTTACTTTTATTTCTGGCATATTTAAGGCTCTTGACGTGCTTAGATTAACCTAAAAGTTGGCACACACATCAGAGTTTTCGGCTGTTAAGTTTGCACAAAAAGGTCAGAAATAGGTGTGTCTCTTAAGTGGCTCACTAGCGCCCCCGTTTGTCTAAAATGTGGGGTTTCTTTTACCTACAGTCCCCAAATGGGTCAGTAACAACATTAAATAGCAACACTTTTGGACTTTTTGGGGGCCTTAACATACTCGAAAACTCTTGAAATTTGGCACAGACGTCAGAGTCGTCCGTCATCGCAGAAATCCAAAGGCTGGAACACGGGCGTGGCACAGGGGCTCTGTAGCGCCCCCTGTAATGCAAAAAAAAACATTGATGCACAGATCGGGCAAAAATGTACGCACATGTACGGGACTTTGTGCGCTTATAGATCTCATCGACCCGAACAACTTTCGCCCTCTAACATTTAGGCTCCGCCCAACAGGAAGTCGGCTATTTTGTATTGTTTCAAAAATGCATGCGGTGAACTTTTAAATACTCCTCCTAGGGGATACGTGCAAATGACACCAAACGTGATGATCATGATGCCGAGACATTGTACTTGCTAAATTGCGAAGGGATTTTTGATATCTCGAACGGTTCTGCCATGGCGAGGCAACAAATTCATTGCGAAATCAGAGAAACAGGAAGTGTCTAATATCTAAGGCAAAAAATATCTTATTGTGATGCCATGCGGGGTGTTTGTTCGTCTGAAGATTCCGATCGCATCGATGTGCCTATTGTGACTCCAGGGTATAGCGCCACCACCAGGCGCCAGGAAGTATGTCAGTCATGAACTTTTAAATACTTCTCCTAGGGAATTCATACGATTGACACCAAATGTGGTGAACATGATGCTGAGACATTGGACTTGCTTAATTGCGAAGGGATTTTTGATATCTCAAACGGTGTTGCCATGGCGAGGCGACAAATTTATGGCGAATTCAATGAAACAGGAAGTGTCTAATATCTAAAGCAAAAAATGTTTTATTGGGATGAAACGCAGTGTGTATGTTCGGCCAAGGATTCCGATCGCATCGATGTGCCTATTTTGAGTCTCGGGTATAGCGCCACCAACAGGCACCAGGAAGTGTGGCAGTCACAAAAGGTGGATTTCTTGACAGTTGCATGTGGTGAACTTTTTAATACTCCTCCTAGGATTTTCATGCGATTGACACCAAAAGTGGTCAACATGATGCTGAGACATTGTAGATGATAAATTGTGAAGGGAATTTTGATATCTCTAACGCTGTTCCCATGGCAACACGTCAAACTTTACTTTCATTTTCAGGCATATTTAAGCTCTTGGCGTGCACTTTGGGTGCCTTAACATGCTCGAAAACAACAGAAATTTGGCACAGATGTAAAAGTCACGTGCCACTAGGCTCATGCAAAGGCTGGAATATGGGCGTGGCAAGGGAGCTCTGTAGCGCCCCCTGTAATGCAAAAACAAACATTGGGGCACAGATCGAGCAAACATGTACGCACATGTACGAGAGTTGGTATGCATATAGATCTCATCGACCCAAACAACTTTCGCACTCAAACATTTTAGCTCCGCCCAACAGGAAGTCGGCTATTTTGGATTGTTTCAAAAATGCATGCGGTGAACTTTTAAATACTCCTCCTAGAGGATTAATGCGAATGACACCTAACGTGGTGAACATGATGCCGAGACCTTGTAGATGATAAATTGCGAAGGGATTTTTGATATCTCGAACGGTTCTGCCATGGTGAGGCGACAAATTTATGGCAAATTCAAAGAAACAGGAAGTGTCTAATATCTAAGGCAAAAAATGTCTTATTGTGATGACACGCGGGGTGTTTGTTCATCTGAAGATTCCGATCGCAGCGATGTGCCTATTGTGACTCCCGGGAATAGCGCCACCACCAGGCGCCAGGAAGTGTGTAGGTCACAAAGGTGAATTTTTTTGTCAGTTCCATGCGATGTTCTTTTAAATACTCCTTCTAGGATTTTCATGCGATTGAGACGAGAAGTGGTCAACATGATGCCGAGACATTGTAGATGATAAATTGCGAAGGGATTTTTGATATCTCAAACGCTGTTCCCATGGCAACGCGTCAAACTTTACTTTCATTTTAAAGGCATATTTAAGCCTTTCAGTTGACGCCGATGTTCTTTTAAATACTCCTTCTAGCATATTCATGCGATTGACTCCATAAGTGGTCAACATGATGCCGAGACATTATAGATGATAAATTGCAAAGGGATATTTGATATCTCGAACGCCGTTCCAATGGCAATGCTGCAAACTTCACTTTTATTTCAGGCATATTTAAGGCTCTTGACTTGTTTAGATTAACATTAAAGTTGACACACACATCAGAGTTTTCGGCTGTTAAGTGTGCACAAAAAGGTCAGACATAGGCGTGTCTCTTAAGTGGCTCACTAGCGCCCCCTTTTGTCTAAAGTCTGGGGTTTCTTTTAGCTACAGTCCCCAAATGGCTCAGTAACAACATTAAATAGCCCACTGATATTTACCCACTTGATGCGCTTGCCCACCGTGCATCGTTTTCTCGGACGCACCGTGTAGCGGTAAAAAAAACGTGCGAGGGCCCGCCATTGCTGCTTGCAGCTATATATTTTTTTTATTTTATTTTTTTAACAGTTTTGGGCACTTTGGGTGCCTTAATATACTCAAAAACTCTTGAAATTTGGCACAGACGTCAGAGTCGTCTGTCATTGCAAACGGGCAAAGGCTGGAACATGGGCGTGGCAAAGGGGCTCTGTAGCGCCCCCTGTAATGCAAAAAAAAAACATTGGTGCACAGATCGGACAAACATGTACCCACATGTACGGGAGTTGGTACGCATATAGATCTCATCGACCCGAACAACTTTCGCCCTCTAACATTTAAGCTCCGCCCAACAGGAAGTCGGCTATTTTGGATTGTTTAAAAAATGCACGCGTTGAACTTTTAAATACTCCTTCTACGGGATTCATGCGAATGACACCAAACGTGGTGATCATGATGTCGAGACATTGTACTTGCTAAATTGCGAAGGGATTTTTGATATCTCGAACGGTTCTGCTATGGCGAGGCGACAAATTTGTGGCGAAATCAGAGAAACAGGAAGTGTTTAATATCTAAGGTAAAAAATGTCTTATTGTGATGACACGCGGTGTGTTTGTTCGTCTGAAGATTCCGATCACATCGATGTGCCTATTGTGACTCCCGGGTATAGCGCCACCACCAGGCGCCAGGAAGTGTGTCAGTCATGAACTTTTAAATACTACTCCTAGGTAATTCATACGATTGACACCAAATGTGGTGAACATGATGCTGAGACATTGGACTTGCTAAATTGCGAAGGGATTTTTGATATCTCAAACGGTGTTGCCATGATGAGGCGACAAATTTATGGCGAATTCAATGAAACAGGAAGTGTCTAATATCTAAAGCAAAAAATGTCTTATTGGGATGAAACGCAGTGTGTATGTTCGGCCAAGGATTCCGATCGCATTGATGTGCCTATTTTGAGTCTCGGGTATAGCGCCACCAACAGGCACCAGGAAGTGTGTCAGTCATGAACTTTTAAATACTACTCCTAGGTAATTCATACGATTGACACCAAATGTGGTGAACATGATGCTGAGACATTGGACTTGCTAAATTGCGAAGGGATTTTTGATATCTCAAACGGTGTTGCCATGATGAGGCGACAAATTTATGGCGAATTCAATGAAACAGGAAGTGTCTAATATCTAAAGCAAAAAATGTCTTATTGGGATGAAACGCAGTGTGTATGTTCGGCCAAGGATTCCGATCGCATTGATGTGCCTATTTTGAGTCTCGGGTATAGCGCCACCAACAGGCACCAGGAAGTGTGGCAGTCACAAAAGGTGGATTTCTTGACAGTTCCATGCGGTGTTCTTTTAAATACTCCTCCTAGGTTTTTCATGCGATTGACACCAAAAGTGGTCAACATGATGCTGAGACATTGTAGATGATAAATTGCGAAGGGATTTTTGATATCTTGAACGCTGTTCCCATGGCAACACGTCAAACTTTACTTTCATTTTCAGGCATATTTAAGCTCTTGGCGTGCACTTTGGGTGCCTTAACATGCTCAAAAACAACGGAAATTTGGCACAGATGTCAAAGTCACGTGCCACTAGGCTCATGCAAAGGCTGGAATATGGGCGTGGCAAAGAAGCTCTGTAGCGCCCCCTGTAATGCAAAAACAAACATTGGGGCACAGATCGAGCAAACATGTACGCACATGTACTTGAGTTGGTACGCATATAGATCACATCAACCCAAACAACTTTCGCACTCAAACATTTTAGCTCCGCCCAACAGGAAGTCGGCTATTTTGGATTGTTTCAAAAATGCATGCGGTGAACTTTTAAATACTCCTCCTAGGGGTTTCGTGCGAATGACACCTAACGTGGTGAACATGATGCCGAGACCTTGTAGATGATAAATTGCGAAGGGATTTTTGATATCTCGAAAGGTTCTGCCATGGCATGGCGACAAAGTTGTGGCGAAATCAGAAAAACAGGAAGTGTCTAATATCTAAGGCAAAAAATGTCTTCTTGTGATGCCATGCGGGGTGTTTGTTCGTCTGAAGATTCCGATCGCATCGATGTGCCTATTGTGTATCCCGGGTATAGCGCCACCACCAGGCGCCAGGAAGTGTGTCAGTCACAAAGCTGGATTTTTTTGACAGTTCTATGCTGTGTTCTTTTAAATACTCCTTCTAGAAAAATCATGCAATTGACACCAAAAGTGGTCAACATGATGCCGAGACATTGTAGATGATAAATTGCGAAGGGATTTTTGATATCTTGAACGCTTTTCCCATGGCAACGCGTCAAACTTTCCTTTCATTTTAAAGGCATATTTAAGCTTTTCAGTTCCATGCAATGTTCTTTTAAATACTCCTTCTAGGATTTTCATGCGATTGACATGAGAAGTGGTCAACATGATGCCGAGACATTGTAGATGATAAATTGCGAAGGGATTTTTGATATCTCTAACGCTGTTCCCATGGCAATGCCGCAAACTTTACTTTTATTTCAAGCATATATAAGGCTCTTGACGTTCTTAGATTAACCTTAAAGTTGGCACACACATCAGAGTTGTCGGCTGTTAAGTGTGCACAAAAAGGTCAAACATAGGCGTGTCTCTTAAGTGGCTCACTAGTGCCCCCGTTTGTCTAAAATGTGGGGTTTCTTTTAGCTACAGTGCCCAAATGGCTCAGTAATAACATTAAATAGCCCACTGATATTTACTCACTTGATGCCCTTGCCCACCGTGCATCGCTTTCTCGGACACACCGTGTAGCGGTAAAAAAAACGTGCGAGGGCCCGCCATTGCTGCTTGCAGCTATATTTAGGGCTCGAGCACCGAGGAGCAGGCCAGAATGGCCTGCACCGAAAGGTGCGATGCCCTATTGTTTTTGCTCGGATTATTAGGGCCCGAGCACACCAGGGTGTGAGGACCCTATTGTTTTTGCTCCGTTTATTATTATTAGGGCCCGAGCACACCAGGGTGTGAGGACCCTATTGTTTTTGCTCCGTTTATTCTTCTTCTTCTTCTTCTTCTTCTTCTTCTTCTCCGAAATGGATCGCATTTTTGAGGGCCTAAACATACCCGAAAACTCATGAAAATTTGCACACGCGTCAGAAGTGGCGAAAATTTACATGTAGTATAGGCGTCAGAAGTGGGCGTGTAAAAATGGCTCGATAGCGCCACCTGCAAAATTTCAAGAGAACAGCCCCCCCACTACGAAAAACTTACAGATACGAAATTTGGTAGGATCATCTATTACTCCAAGACCTACAAAAAAGTCTCTTGGAGCTAAGCTCTAAACCCCACAGGAAGTCAGCCATTTTGAATTTTCTCTGTCATTTTTTGACATTTCCAAGCGTCGTACTTTAACGAACTCCTCCTAGAGATTTAATCCGATCATCATCATATTTGGTCAGTATCATCTAAAGGCCTTTGCGATGCTAAATTGCGGAGCTTTTGACTTTTCATTGGAGGGCGTGTCCGTGGCGGCCTGGCAAAGTGTAATGTTTCGCCATGAAACAGGAAGCTGATGTAATTCAGGCATACATTGTCCGATCTGCCCCTGACTTCACACGTTTGATAAGGGTCCAGGCCTGAACACATCAACATGGCATAATTCAGTAACACTCATAGCGCCACCTAGAGGCAGCAGGAAATACCATGTTTGACGCTGTGACTTACTGCTCTTAGGTATTTAACCATATCAACATCATATTTCACCAGTGTAATCTCAAGACCTTGTGTGATGATAAAAAGCAACGACCTTGACTTTTCATTAAAGGGCGTGTCCGTGGCGGCCTGGCAAAGTATCGCTAATTGAATCGCATTTTGACAGGCTAAACAAGCTCAAAAAGTCATAAAACGTAGCACACACGTCAGAAGTGGCAAAAATTTACATGTGGCATAGGCGCCAGAAGTGGGCGTGCAGAAATGGCTCGATAGCGCCACCTGCAAAATTTCAAGAGAACAGCCCCGCCGCTACGAAAATCCTACAGAAACGAAATTTGGTAGGGTCATATATCACCCCAAGACCTACAAAAAAGTCTCTTGGAGCGAAGCTCTAAACCTCACAGGAAGTCAGCCATTTTTAATTTTTGCTGTGATTTCTGTGCAAATTTTGTCATTTCCAGGCTTCGTACTTTAACGAACTCCTCCTAGAGATTTTGTCAGATCGTCATCATATTTGGTCAATCTCATCTAAAGGCCTTTGCGATGTTAAATTGCGGAGCTTTTGACTTTTCGTTGGAAGGTGTGTCCGTGGCGGCCTGACAAAGTTCAGCGTTTTCGCCATGAAACCGGAAGTTGTTATAACTAAGGCATACAATGTCCAATCTGCCCCACACTTCACATGTTTGATAAGAGTCTTGGCCTGAACACATTTCAATGCCAATATTCAGCTTCAGTCCTAGCGCCACCTAGAGGTAGCAGTAAATGCCTTGTTTTACGCTGTGATTCACTGTTCTCAGAGATTTAATCAAATCATTATCATATCAGGTGAGACTGATCTTAAGCCCTTTGCGATGATAAATTGCGAAGATCTTGACTTTTCGTTGAAGGGCGTGTCCGTGGCGGCCTTGCAAAGAGTGATGTTTCTCCATGAGAAAGCTGTTGTAACTCAGGCATGCAATGTCCGACCTGTCACAGACATCATACGTTTGACAAGGGTCCTGGCCTCAACACATCAATGTTACAACAATCAAATACAATCATAGCGCCACCTGCTGCACAAAGGAGGTGTGGCACTTCAAAGTTCCTTTGAATATCCGCCTATATTTACCCACTGAAATTTCAATCCCCCTGGTTCATTGCTTTACTAAGGCCATAGAGTGGCGGTGCACATGCGTGCGAGGGCCCTTCCATCACTGCTTGCAGTTTTAATTAGGGCCCGAGCACACCAGGGTGTGAGGACCCTATTGTTTTTGCTCCGTTTATTATTATTATTCTTCTTCTTCTTCTTCTTCTTCTTCTTCTCCGAAATGGATCGCATTTTTGAGGGCCTAAACATACCCGAAAACTCATGAAAATTTGCACACGCGTCAGAAGTGGCGAAAATTTACATGTAGTATAGGCGTCAGAAGTGGGCGTGTAAAAATGGCTCGATAGCGCCACCTGCAAAATTTCAAGAGAACAGCCCCCCCACTACGAAAAACTTACAGATACGAAATTTGGTAGGATCATCTATTACTCCAAGACCTACAAAAAAGTCTCTTGGAGCTAAGCTCTAAACCCCACAGGAAGTCAGCCATTTTGAATTTTCTCTGTCATTTTTTGACATTTCCAAGCGTCGTACTTTAACGAACTCCTCCTAGAGATTTAATCCGATCATCATCATATTTGGTCAGTATCATCTAAAGGCCTTTGCGATGCTAAATTGCGGAGCTTTTGACTTTTCATTGGAGGGCGTGTCCGTGGCGGCCTGGCAAAATGTAATGTTTCGCCATGAAACAGGAAGCTGATGTAATTCAGGCATACATTGTCCGATCTGCCCCTGACTTCACACGTTTGATAAGGGTCCAGGCCTGAACACATCAACATGGCATAATTCAGTAACACTCATAGCGCCACCTAGAGGCAGCAGGAAATACCATGTTTGACGCTGTGACTTACTGCTCTTAGGTATTTAACCATATCAACATCATATTTCACCAGTGTAATCTCAAGACCTTGTGTGATGATAAAAAGCAACGACCTTGACTTTTTATTAAAGGGCGTGTCCGTGGCGGCCTGGCAAAGTATCGCTAAATGAATCGCATTTTGACAGGCTAAACAAGCTCAAAAAGTCATAAAACGTTGCACACACGTCAGAAGTGGCAAAAATTTACATGTGGCATAGGCGCCAGAAGTGGGCGTGCAGAAATGGCTCGATAGCGCCACCTGCAAAATTTCAAGAGAACAGCCCCGCCGCTACGAAAATCCTACAGATACGAAATTTGGTATGGTCATATATCACCCCAAGACCTACAAAAAAGTCTCTTGGAGTGAAGCTCTAAACCTCACAGGAAGTCAGCCATTTTGAATTTTTGCTGTGATTTCTGTGCAAATTTTGTCATTTCCAGGCTTCGTACTTTAACGAACTCCTCCTAGAGATTTTGTCAGATCGTCATCATATTTGGTCAATCTCATCTAAAGGCCTTTGCGATGTTAAATTGCGGAGCTTTTGACTTTTCGTTGGAAGGTGTGTCCGTGGCGGCCTGACAAAGTTCAGCGTTTTCGCCATGAAACAAGAAGTTGTTATAACTAAGGCATACAATGTCCAATCTGCCCCACACTTCACATGTTTGATAAGAGTCTTGGCCTGAACACATTTTAATGCCAATATTCAGCTTCAGTCCTAGCGCCACCTAGAGGTAGCAGGAAATGCCTTGTTTTACGCTGTGATTCACTGTTCTCAGAGATTTAATCAAATCATTATCATATCAGGTGAGACTGATCTTAAGCCCTTTGCGATGAAAAATTGCGAAGATCTTGACTTTTCGTTGAAGGGCGTGTCCGTGGCGGCCTCGCAAAGAGTGATGTTTCTCCATGAGAAAGCTGTTGTAACTCAGGCATGCAATGTCCGACCTGTCACAGACATCATACGTTTGACAAGGGTCCTGGCCTCAACACATCAATGTTACAACAATCAATTACAATCATAGCGCCACCTGCTGCACAAAGGAGGTGTGGCACTTCAAAGTTCCTTTGAATATCCGCCTATATTTACCCACTGAAATTTCAATCCCCCTGGTTCATTGCTTTACTAAGTTCATAGAGTGGCGGTGCACATGCGTGCGAGGGCCCTTCCATCACTGCTTGCAGTTTTAATTTTTCTTCTTCTTCTTCTTCTTCTTCTTCTTCTTCTCCGAAATGGATCACATTTTTGAGGGCCTAAACATACCCGAAAACTCATGAAAATTTGCACACGCGTCAGAAGTGGCGAAAATTTACATGTAGTATATGCGTCAGAAGTGGGCGTGTAAAAATGGCTCGATAGCGCCACCTGCAAAATTTCAAGAGAACAGCCCCCCCACTACGAAAAACTTACAGATACGAAATTTGGTAGGATCATCTATTACTCCAAGACCTACAAAAAAGTCTCTTGGAGCTAAGCTCTAAACCCCACAGGAAGTCAGCCATTTTGAATTTTCTCTGTCATTTTTTGACATTTCCAAGCGTCGTACTTTAACGAACTCCTCCTAGAGATTTAATCCGATCATCATCATATTTGGTCAGTATCATCTAAAGGCCTTTGCAATGCTAAATTGCGGAGCTTTTGACTTTTCATTGGAGGGCGTGTCCGTGGCGGCCTGGCAAAGTGTAATGTTTCGCCATGAAACAGGAAGCTGATGTAATTCAGGCATACATTGTCCGATCTGCCCCTGACTTCACACGTTTGATAAGGGTCCAGGCCTGAACACATCAACATGGCATAATTCAGTAACACTCATAGCGCCACCTAGAGGCAGCAGGAAATACCATGTTTGACGCTGTGACTTACTGCTCTTAGGTATTTAACCATATCAACATCATATTTCACCAGTGTAATCTCAAGACCTTGTGTGATGATAAAAAGCAACGACCTTGACTTTTCATTAAAGGGCGTGTCCGTGGCGACCTGGCAAAGTATCGCTAATTGAATCGCATTTTGACAGGCTAATCAAGCTCAAAAAGTCATAAAACGTTGCACACACGTCAGAAGTGGCAAAAATTTACATGTGGCATAGGCGCCAGAAGTGGGCGTGCAGAAATGGCTCGATAGCGCCACCTGCAAAATTTCAAGAGAACAGCCCCGCCGCTACGAAAATCCTACAGAAACTAAATTTGGTAGGGTCATATATCACCCCAAGACCTACAAAAAAGTCTCTTGGAGCGAAGCTCTAAACCTCACAGGAAGTCAGCCATTTTGAATTTTTGCTGTGATTTCTGTGCAAATTTTGTCATTTCCAGGCTTCGTACTTTAACGAACTCCTCCTAGAGATTTTGTCAGATCGTCATCATATTTGGTCAATCTCATCTAAAGGCCTTTGCGATGTTAAATTGCGGAGCTTTTGACTTTTCGTAGGAAGGTGTGTCCGTGGCGGCCTGACAAAGTTCAGCGTTTTCGCCATGAAACCGGAAGTTGTTATAACTAAGGCATACAATGTCCAATCTACCCCACACTTCACACGTTTGATAAGAGTCTTGGCCTGAACACATTTCAATGCCAATATTCAGCTTCAGTCCTAGCGCCACCTAGAGGTAGCAGGAAATGCCTTGTTTTACGCTGTGATTCACTGTTCTCAGAGATTTAATCAAATCATTATCATATCAGGTGAGACTGATCTTAAGCCCTTTGCGTTGATAAATTGTGAAGATCTTGACTTTTCGTTGAAGGGCGTGTCCGTGGCGGCCTCGCAAAGAGTGATGTTTCGCCATGAGAAAGCTGTTGTAACTCAGGCATGCAATGTCCGACCTGTCACAGACATCATACGTTTGACAAGGGTCCTGGCCTCAACACATCAATGTTACAACAATCAATTACAATCATAGCGCCACCTGCTGGACAAAGGAGGTGTGGCACTTCAAAGTTCCTTTGAATATCCGCCTATATTTACCCACTGAAATTTCAATCCCCCTGGTTCATTGCTTTACTAAGGCCATAGAGTGGCGGTGCACATGCGTGCGAGGGCCCTTCCATCACTGCTTGCAGTTTTAATTATTTTTATTATTATTAGGGCCCGAGCACACCAGGGTGTGAGGACCCTATTGTTTTTGCTCCGTTTATTATTATTAGGGCCCGAGCACACCAGGGTGTGAGGACCCTATTGTTTTTGCTCCGTTTATTCTTCTTCTTCTTCTTCTTCTTCTTCTTCTTCTCCGAAATGGATCGCATTTTTGAGGGCCTAAACATACCCGAAAACTCATGAAAATTTGCACACGCGTCAGAAGTGGCGAAAATTTACATGTAGTATAGGCGTCAGAAGTGGGCGTGTAAAAATGGCTCGATAGCGCCATCTGCAAAATTTCAAGAGAACAGCCCCCCCACTACGAAAAACTTACAGATACGAAATTTGGTAGGATCATCTATTACTCCAAGACCTACAAAAAAGTCTCTTGGAGCTAAGCTCTAAACCCCACAGGAAGTCAGCCATTTTGAATTTTCTCTGTCATTTTTTGACATTTCCAAGCGTCGTACTTTAACGAACTCCTCCTAGAGATTTAATCCGATCATCATCATATTTGGTCAGTATCATCTAAAGGCCTTTGCGATGCTAAATTGCGGAGCTTTTGACTTTTCATTGGAGGGCGTGTCCGTGGCGGCCTGGCAAAGTGTAATGTTTCGCCATGAAACAGGAAGCTGATGTAATTCAGGCATACATTGTCCGATCTGCCCCTGACTTCACACGTTTGATAAGGGTCCAGGCCTGAACACATCAACATGGCATAATTCAGTAACACTCATAGCGCCACCTAGAGGCAGCAGGAAATACCATGTTTGACGCTGTGACTTACTGCTCCTAGGTATTTAACCATATCAACATCATATTTCACCAGTGTAATCTCCAGACCTTGTGTGATGATAAAAAGCAACGACCTTGACTTTTCATTAAAGGGCGTGTCCGTGGCGGCCTGGCAAAGTATCGCTAATTGAATCGCATTTTGACAGGCTAAACAACCTCAAAAAGTCATAAAACGTTGCACACACGTCAGAAGTGGCAAAGTTTACATGTGGCATAGGCGCCAGAAGTGGGCGTGCAGAAATGGCTCGATAGCGCCACCTGCAAAATTTCAAGAGAACAGCCCCGCCGCTACGAAAATCCTACAGAAACGAAATTTGGTAGGGTCATATATCACCCCAAGACCTACAAAAAAGTCTCTTGGAGCGAAGCTCTAAACCTCACAGGAAGTCAGCCATTTTTAATTTTTGCTGTGATTTCTGTGCAAATTTTGTCATTTCCAGGCTTCGTACTTTAACGAACTCCTCCTAGAGATTTTGTCAGATCGTCATCATATTTGGTCAATCTCATCTAAAGGCCTTTGCGATGTTAAATTGCGGAGCGTTTGACTTTTCATTGGAAGGTGTGTCCGTGGCGGCCTGACAAATTTCAGCGTTTTCGCCATGAAACAGGAAGTTGTTATAACTAAGGCATACATTGTCCAATCTGCCCCACACTTCACATGTTTGATAAGAGTCTTGGCCTGAACACATTTCAATGCCAATATTCAGCTTCACTCCTAGCGCCACCTAGAGGTAGCAGGAAATGCCTTGTTTTACGCTGTGATTCACTGTTCTCAGAGATTTAATCAAATCATTATCATATCAGGTGAGACTGATCTTAAGCCCTTTGCGATGATAAATTTTGAAGATCTTGACTTTTCGTTGAAGGGCGTGTCCGTGGCGGCCTCGCAAAGAGTGATGTTTCTCCATGAGAAAGCTGTTGTAACTCAGGCATGCAATGTCCGACCTGTCACAGACATCATACGTTTGACAAGGGTCCTGGCCTCAACACATCAATGTTACAACAATCAAATACAATCATAGCGCCACCTGCTGCACAAAGGAGGTGTGGCACTTCAAAGTTCCTTTGAATATCCGCCTATATTTACCCACTGCAATTTTAAACCCCCTGGTTCATTGCTTTACTAAGGCCATAGAGTGGCGGTGCACATGCGTGCGAGGGCCCTTCCATCACTGCTTGCAGTTTTAATTAGGGCCCGAGCACACCAGGGTGTGAGGACCCTATTGTTTTTGCTCCGTTTATTATTATTATTAGGGCCCGAGCACACCAGGGTGTGAGGACCCTATTGTTTTTGCTTCGTTTATTAGGGCCCGAGCACACCAGGGTGTGAGGACCCTATTGTTTTTGCTCCGTTTATTAGGGCCCGAGCACACCAGGGTGTGAGGACCCTATTGTTTTTGCTCCGTTTATTAGGGCCCGAGCACACCAGGGTGTGAGGACCCTATTGTTTTTGCTCCGTTTATTATTCTTCTTCTTCTTCTTCTTCTTCTCCGAAATGGATCGCATTTTTGAGGGCCTAAACATACCCGAAAACTCATGAAAATTTGCACACGCGTCAGAAGTGGCGAAAATTTACATGTAGTATAGGCGTCAGAAGTGGGCGTGTAAAAATGGCTCGATAGCGCCACCTGCAAAATTTCAAGAGAACAGCCCCGCCGCTACGAAAATCCTACAGAAACGAAATTTGGTAGGGTCATATATCACCCCAAGACCTACAAAAAAGTCTCTTGGAGCGAAGCTCTAAACCTCACAGGAAGTCAGCCATTTTTAATTTTTGCTGTGATTTCTGTGCAAATTTTGTCATTTCCAGGCTTCGTACTTTAACGAACTCCTCCTAGAGATTTTGTCAGATCGTCATCATATTTGGTCAATCTCATCTAAAGGCCTTTGTGATGTTAAATTGCGGAGCTTTTGACTTTTCGTTGGAAGGTGTGTCCGTGGCGGCCTGACAAAGTTCAGCGTTTTCGCCATGAAACCGGAAGTTGTTATAACTATGGCATACAATGTCCAATCTGCCCCACACTTCACATGTTTGATAAGAGTCTTGGCCTGAACACATTTCAATGCCAATATTCAGCTTCAGTCCTAGCGCCACCTAGAGGTAGGAGTAAATGCCTTGTTTTACGCTGTGATTCACTGTTCTCAGAGATTTAATCAAATCATTATCATATCAGGTGAGACTGATCTTAAGCCCTTTGCGATGATAAATTGCGAAGATCTTGACTTTTCGTTGAAGGGTGTGTCCGTGGCGGCCTCGCAAAGAGTGATGTTTCTCCATGAGAAAGCTGTTGTAACTCAGGCATGCAATGTCCGACCTGTCACAGACATCATACGTTTGACAAGGGTCCTGGCCTCAACACATCAATGTTACAACAATCAAATACAATCATAGCGCCACCTGCTGCACAAAGGAGGTGTGGCACTTCAAAGTTCCTTTGAATAACCACCTATATTTACCCACTGAAATTTCAATCCCCCTGGTTCATTGCTTTACTAAGGCCATAGAGTGGCGGTGCACATGGGTGCGAGGGCCCTTCCATCACTGCTTGCAGTTTTAATTAGGGCCCGAGCACACCAGGGTGTGAGGACCCTATTGTTTTTGCTCCGTTTATTATTATTATTCTTCTTCTTCTTCTTCTCCGAAATGGATCGCATTTTTGAGGGCCTAAACATACCCGAAAACTCATGAAAATTTGCACACGCGTCAGAAGTGGCGAAAATTTACATGTAGTATAGGCGTCAGAAGTGGGCGTGTAAAAATGGCTCGATAGCGCCACCTGCAAAATTTCAAGAGAACAGCCCCCCCACTACGAAAAACTTACAGATACGAAATTTGGTAGGATCATCTATTACTCCAAGACCTACAAAAAAGTCTCTTGGAGCTAAGCTCTAAACCCCACAGGAAGTCAGCCATTTTGAATTTTCTCTGTCATTTTTTGACATTTCCAAGCGTCGTACTTTAACGAACTCCTCCTAGAGATTTAATCCGATCATCATCATATTTGGTCAGTATCATCTAAAGGCCTTTGCGATGCTAAATTGCGGAGCTTTTGACTTTTCATTGGAGGGCGTGTCCGTGGCGGCCTGGCAAAGTGTAATGTTTCGCCATGAAACAGGAAGCTGATGTAATTCAGGCATACATTGTCCGATCTGCCCCTGACTTCACACGTTTGATAAGGGTCCAGGCCTGAACACATCAACATGGCATAATTCAGTAACACTCATAGCGCCACCTAGAGGCAGCAGGAAATACCATGTTTGACGCTGTGACTTACTGCTCTTAGGTATTTAACCATATCAACATCATATTTCACCAGTGTAATCTCAAGACCTTGTGTGATGATAAAAAGCAACGACCTTGACTTTTCATTAAAGGGCGTGTCCGTGGCGGCCTGGCAAAGTATCGCTAATTGAATCGCATTTTGACAGGCTAAACAAGCTCAAAAAGTCATAAAACGTTGCACACACGTCAGAAGTGGCAAAAATTTACATGTGGCATAGGCGCCAGAAGTGGGCGTGCAGAAATGGCTCGATAGCGCCACCTGCAAAATTTCAAGAGAACAGCCCCACCGCTACGAAAATCCTACAGAAACGAAATTTGGTAGGGTCATATATCACCCCAAGACCTACAAAAAAGTCTCTTGGAGCGAAGCTCTAAACCTCACAGGAAGTCAGCCATTTTTAATTTTTGCTGTGATTTCTGTGCAAATTTTGTCATTTCCAGGCATCGTACTTTAACGAACTTCTCCTAGAGATTTTGTCAGATCGTCATCATATTTGGTCAATCTCATCTAAAGGCCTTTGCGATGTTAAATTGCGGAGCTTTTGACTTTTCATTGGAAGGTGTGTCCGTGGCGGCCTGACAAAGTTCAGCGTTTTCGCCATGAAACCGGAAGTTGTTATAACTAAGGCATACAATGTCCAATCTGCCCCACACTTAACACGTTTGATAAGAGTCTTGGCCTGAACACATTTCAATGCCAATATTCAGCTTCAGTCCTAGCGCCACCTAGAGGTAGCAGTAAATGCCTTGTTTTACGCTGTGATTCACTGTTCTCAGAGATTTAATCAAATCATTATCATATCAGGTGAGACTGATCTTAAGCCCTTTGCGATGATAAATTGCGAAGATCTTGACTTTTCGTTGAAGGGCGTGTCCGTGGCGGCCTTGCAAAGAGTGATGTTTCTCCATGAGAAAGCTGTTGTAACTCAGGCATGCAATGACCGACCTGTCTCAGACATCATACGTTTGACAAGGGTCCTGGCCTCAACACATCAATGTTACAACAATCAAATACAATCATAGCGCCACCTGCTGCACAAAGGAGGTGTGGCACTTCAAAGTTCCTTTGAATATCCGCTTATATTTACCCACTGAAATTTCAATCCCCCTGGTTCATTGCTTTACTAAGGCCATAGAGTGGCGGTGCACATGCGTGCGAGGGCCCTTCCATCACTGCTTGCAGTTTTAATTATTATTATTCTTCTTTTTCTTCTTCTTCTTCTTCTTCTTCTCCGAAATGGATCACATTTTTGAATGCCTAAACATACCCGAAAACTCATGAAAATTTGCACACGCGTCAGAAGTGGCGAAAATTTACATGTAGTACAGGCGTCAGAAGTGGGCGTGTAAAAATGGCTCGATAGCGCCACCTGCAAAATTTCAAGAGAACAGCCCCCCCCACTACGAAAAACTTACAGATACGAAATTTGGTAGGATCATCTATTACTCCAAGACCTACAAAAAAGTCTCTTGGAGCTAAGCTCTAAACCCCACAGGAAGTCAGCCATTTTGAATTTTCTCTGTAATTTTTTGACATTTCCAAGCGTCGTACTTTAACGAACTCCTCCTAGAGATTTAATCCGATCATCATCATATTTGGTCAGTATCATCTAAAGGCCTTTGCGATGCTAAATTGCGGAGCTTTTGACTTTTCATTGGAGGGCGTGTCCGTGGCGGCCTGGCAAAGTGTAATGTTTCGCCATGAAACAGGAAGCTGATGTAATTCAGGCATACATTGTCCGATCTGCCCCTGACTTCACACGTTTGATAAGGGTCCAGGCCTGAACACATCAACATGGCATAATTCAGTAACACTCATAGCGCCACCTAGAGGCAGCAGGAAATACCATGTTTGACGCTGTGACTTACTGCTCTTAGGTATTTAACCATATCAACATCATATTTCACCAGTGTAATCTCAAGACCTTGTGTGATGATAAAAAGCAACGACCTTGACTTTTCATTAAAGGGCGTGTCCGTGGCGGCCTGGCAAAGTATCGCTATCTGAATCGCATTTTGACAGGCTAAACAAGCTCAAAAAGTCATAAAACGTTGCACACACGTCAGAAGTGGCAAAAATTTACATGTGGCATAGGCGCCAGAAGTGGGCGTGCAGAAATGGCTCGATAGCGCCACCTGCAAAATTTAAAGAGAACAGCCCCGCCGCTACGAAAATCCTACAGATACGAAATTTGGTAGGGTCATATATCACCCCAAGACCTACAAAAAAGTCTCTTGGAGCGAAGCTCTAAACCCCACAGGAAGTCGGCCATTTTTAATTTTTGCTGTGATTTCTGTGCAAATTTTGTAATTTCCAGGCTTCGTACTTTAACGAACTCCTCCTAGAGATTTTGTCAGATCGTCATCATATTTGGTCAATCTCATCTAAAGGCCTTTGCGATGTTAAATTGCGGAGCTTTTGACTTTTCGTTGGAAGGTGTGTCCGTGGCGGCCTGACAAAGTTCAGCGTTTTCGCCATGAAACAGGAAGTTGTTATAACTAAGGCATACAATGTCCAATCTGCCCCACACTTCACATGTTTGATAAGAGTCTTGGCCTGAACACATTTTAATGCCAATATTCAGCTTCAGTCCTAGCGCCACCTAGAGGTAGCAGGAAATGCCTTGTTTTACGCTGTGATTCACTGTTCTCAGAGATTTAATCAAATCATTATCATATCAGGTGAGACTGATCTTAAGCCCTTTGCGATGATAAATTGCGAAGATCTTGACTTTTCGTTGAAGGGCGTGTCCGTGGCGGCCTCGCAGAGTGATGTTTCGCCATGAGAAAGCTGTTGTAACTCAGGCATGCAATGTCCGACCTGTCACAGACATCATACGTTTGACAAGGGTCCTGGCCTCAACACATCAATGTTACAACAATCAAATACAATCATAGCGCCACCTGCTGCACAAAGGAGGTGTGGCACTTCAAAGTTCCTTTGAATATCCGCCTATATTTACCCACTGAAATTTCAATCCCCCTGGTTCATTGCTTTACTAAGGCCATAGAGTGGCGGTGCACATGCGTGCGAGGGCCCTTCCATCACTGCTTGCAGTTTTAATTAGGGCCCGAGCACACCAGGGTGTGAGGACCCTATTGTTTTTGCTCCGTTTATTCTTCTTCTTCTTCTTCTTCTTCTTCTTCTTCTTCTTCTTCTTCTTCTTCTCCGAAATGGATCGCATTTTTGAGGGCCTAAACATACCCGAAAACTCATGAAAATTTGCACACGCGTCAGAAGTGGCGAAAATTTACATGTAGTAGAGGCGTCAGAAGTGGGCGTGTAGAAATGGCTCAATAGCGCCACCTGCAAAATTTCAAGAGAACAGCCCCCCTACTACGAAAAACGTACAGACACGAAATTTGGTAAGCTCATCTATTACTCCAAGACCTACAAAAAAGTCTCTCGGAGCTAAGCTCTAAACCCCACAGGAAGTCAGCCATTTTGAATTTTATCTGTCATTTTTTGACATTTCCAAGCGTCGTACTTTAACGAACTCCTCCTAGAGATTTAATCCGATCATCATCATATTTGGTCAGTATCATCTAAAGGCCTTTGCGATGCTAAATTGCGGAGCTTTTGACTTTTCATTGGAGGGCGTGTCCGTGGCGGCCTGGCAAAGTGTAATGTTTCGCCATGAAACAGGAAGCTGATGTAATTCAGGCATACATTGTCTGATCCGCCCCTGACTTCACACGTTTGATAAGGGTCCAGGCCTGAACACATCAACATGGCATAATTCAGTAACACTCATAGCGCCACCTAGAGGCAGCAGGAAATACCATGTTTGATGCTGTGACTTACTGCTCTTAGGTATTTAACCATATCAACATCATATTTCACCAGTGTAATCTCAAAACCTTGTGTGATGATAAAAAGCAACGACCTTGACTTTTCATTAAAGGGCGTGTCCGTGGCGGCCTGGCAAAGTATCGCTAAATGAATCGCATTTTGACAGGCTAAACAAGCTCAAAAAGTCATAAAACGTTGCACACATGTCAGAAGTGGCAAAAATTTACATGTGGCATAGGCGCCAGAAGTGGGCGTGAAGAAATGGCTCGATAGCGCCACCTGCAAAATTTCAAGAGAACAGCCCCGCCGCTACGAAAATCCTACAGATACGAAATTTGGTAGGGTCATATGTCACCCCAAGACTTACAAAAAAGTCTCTTGGAGCGAAGCTCTAAACCTCACAGGAAGTCAGCCATTTTGAATTTTACTGTGATTTCTGTGCAAATTTTGTCATTTCCAGGCTTCGTATTTTAACGAACTCCTCCTAGAGATTTTGTTAGATCGTCATCATATTTGGTCAATCTCATCTAAAGGCCTTTGCGATGTTAAATTGCGGAGCTTTTGACTTTTCGTTGGAAGGTGTGTCCGTGGCGGCCTGACAAAGTTCAGCGTTTTCGCCATGAAACAGGAAGTTGTTATAACTAAGGCATACAATGTCCAATCTACCCCACACTTCACATGTTTGATAAGAGTCTTGGCCTGAACACATTTCAATGCCAATATTCAGCTTCAGTCCTAGCGCCACCTAGAGGTAGCAGGAAATGCCTTGTTTTACGCTGTGATTCACTGTTCTCAGAGATTTAATCAAATCATTATCATATCAGGTGAGACTGATCTTAAGCCCTTTGCGATGATAAATTGCGAAGATCTTGACTTTTCGTTGAAGGGCGTGTCCGTGGCGGCCTCGCAAAGAGTGATGTTTCGCCATTAGAAAGCTGTTGTAACTCAGGCATGCAATGTCCGACCTGTCACAGACATCATACGTTTGACAAGGGTCCTGGCCTCAACACATCAATGTTACAACAATCAATTACAATCATAGCGCCACCTGCTGCACAAAGGAGGTGTGGCACATCAAAGTTCCTTTGAATACCCACCTATATTTACCCACTGAAATTTCAATCCCCCTGGTTCATTGCTTTACTAAGGCCATAGAGTGGCGGTGCACATGCGTGCGAGGGCCCTTCCATCACTGCTTGCAGTTTTAATTATTATTATTATTATTATTATTATTATTAGGGCCCGAGCACACCGGGGTGCGAGGACCCTATTGTTTTTGCTCCGTTTATTATTATTATTATTTATTCTTCTTCTTCTCCAAAGTGAATCGCATTTTTGAGGGGCGAAACATGCTCGAAAACTCATGAAATTTTGCACACATGTCAGAAGTGGCGAAAATTTACATGTGGCATAGGCGCCAGAAGTGGGCGTGTAGAAATGGCTCTATAGCGCCACCTGCAAAATTTCAAGAGAACAGCCCCCCCACTACGAAAAACGTACAGATCCGAAATTTGGTAGGATCATCTATCACCCCAAGACCTACAAAAAAGTCTCTTGGAGCTGAGCTCTAAACCCCACAGGAAGTCGGCCATTTTGGATTTTTGCCTTGATTTTTGTGCAAATTTGGTAAATTCCAGGCTTCATACTTTAACGAACTCCTCCTACAGTTATAATCCGATCATCATCATATTTGTTCAGTCTTATCTTAAGGCATTTGTGATGTTGAATTGCGGAGATCTTGACTTTTCGATGGAGGGTGTGTCCGTGGCGGCCTGACAAATTTCGGCATTTTCGCCATGAAGCAGGAAGTGGCTCTAACTCAGGCATACAATGTCCAATCTGCCCCACACTTCATACGTTTGATAAGGGTCTTGGCCTGAACACATTTCAATGCCAATATTCAGCTTCACTCATAGCGCCACCTAGAGGTAGGAGGAAATACCATGTTTTACGCTGTTTTTTACTGCTCTTAGAGATTTAATCAAATCATCATCATATTTGGTCTGACTGATGTTAAGCCCTTTGCGGTGATAAATTTCAAAGATCTTGACTTTTCGTTGAAGGGCGTGTCCGTGGCGGCCTGCCAAAGTGTGATGTTTCGCCATGAAACAGAAAGTTGTTGTAATTCAGACATACATGGTCCGATCTGCCCCCAACTTCACACGTTTGATAAAGGTCCCGGCCTGAACACATCAACATGGCATAATTCAGTAACAGTCATAGCGCCACCTAGAGGCAGAAGGAAATACCATCTTTTATGCTGTGAATTACTGCTCTTGGAGATTTGATTATATCAACATCATATTTCATCAGTCTAATCTCAAGACCTTGTGTGATGATAAATAGCGACGACCTTGACTTTTCGTTAAAGGGCGTGTCCGTGGCGGCCTGGCAAAGTATCGCTAAATGAATCCCATTTTGACAGGCTAAACAAGCTCAAAAAGTCATAAAACGTTGCACACACGTCAGAAGTGGCAAAATTTTTCATGTGGCATAGGCCCCAGAAGTGGGCGTGCGGAAATGGCTTAATAGCGCCACCTGCAAAATTTCAAGAGAACAGCCCCGCCACTACGAAAATCCTACAGATACGAAATTTGGTAGGGTCATATATCACCCCAAGACCTACAAAAAAGTCTATTGGAGCGAAGCTCTAAACCTCACAGGAAGTCAGCCATTTTTAATTTTTGCTGTGATTTCTGTGCAAATTTTGTTATTTCCAGGCTTCGTACTTTAACGAACTCCTCCTACAGATTTGATCAGATCGTCATCATATTTGGTCAATCTCATCTAAAGGCCTTTGCAATGTTAAATTGCGGAGCTTTTGACTTTTCGTTGGAAGGTGTGTCAGTGGCGGCCTGACAAAATTCAGCGTTTTCGCCATGAAACAGGAAGTTGTTATAACTAAGGCATACAATGTCCAATCTTCCCCACACTTCACATGTTTGATAAGAGTCTTGGCCTGAACACATTTCAATGCCAATATTCAGCTTCAGTCCTAGCGCCACCTAGAGGTAGCAGGAAATGCCTTGTTTTACGCTGTGATTCACTGTTCTCAGAGATTTAATCAAATCATTATCATATCAGGTGAGACTGATCTTAAGCCCTTTGCGATGATAAATTGCGAAGATCTTGACTTTTCGTTGAAGGGCGTGTCCGTGGCGGCCTCGCAAAGAGTGATGTTTCGCCATGAGAAAGCTGTTGTAACTCAGGCATGCAATGTGCGACCTGTCACAGACATCATACGTTTGACAAGGGTCCTGGCCTCAACACATCAATGTTACAACAATCAATTACAATCATAGTGCCACCTGCTGCACAAAGGAGGTGTGGCACTTCAAAGTTCCTTTGAATGTCCGCCTATATTTACCCACTGAAATTTCAATCCCCCTGGTTCATTGCTTTACTAAGGCCATAGAGTGGCAGTGCACATGCGTGCGAGGGCCCTTCCATCACTGCTTGCAGTTTTAATTAGGGCCCGAGCACACCAGGGTGTGAGGACCCTATTGTTTTTGCTCCGTTTATTAGGGCCCGAGCACACCAGGGTGTGAGGACCCTATTGTTTTTGCTCCGTTTATTAGGGCCCGAGCACACCAGGGTGTGAGGACCCTATTGTTTTTGCTCCGTTTATTCTTCTTCTTCTTCTTCTTCTTCTTCTTCTTCTTCTTCTTCTTCTTCTCCGAAATGGATCGCATTTTTGAGGGCCTAAACATACCCGAAAACTCATGAAAATTTGCACACGCGTCAGAAGTGGCGAAAATTTACATGTAGTATAGGCGTCAGAAGTGGGCGTGTAAAAATGGCTCGATAGCGCCACCTGCAAAATTTCAAGAAAACAGCCCCCCCACTACGAAAAACTTACAGATACGAAATTTGGTAGGATCATCTATTACTCCAAGACCTACAAAAAAGTCTCTTGGAGCTAAGCTCTAAACCCCACAGGAAGTCAGCCATTTTGAATTTTCTCTGTCATTTTTTGACATTTCCAAGCGTCGTACTTTAACGAACTCCTCCTAGAGATTTAATCCGATCATCATCATATTTGGTCAGTATCATCTAAAGGCCTTTGCGATGCTAAATTGCGGAGCTTTTGACTTTTCATTGGAGGGCGTGTCCGTGGCGGCCTGGCAAAGTGTAATGTTTCGCCATGAAACAGGAAGCTGATGTAATTCAGGCATACATTGTCCGATCTGCCCCTGACTTCACACATTTGATAAGGGTCCAGGCCTGAACACATCAACATGGCATAATTCAGTAACACTCATAGCGCCACCTAGAGGCAGCAGGAAATACCATGTTTGACGCTGTGACTTACTGCTCTTAGGTATTTAACCATATCAACATCATATTTCACCAGTGTAATCTCAAGACCTTGTGTGATGATAAAAAGCAACGACCTTGACTTTTCATTAAAGGGCGTGTCCGTGGCGGCCTGGCAAAGTATCGCTATCTGAATCGCATTTTGACAGGCTAAACAAGCTCAAAAAGTCATAAAACGTTGCACACACGTCAGAAGTGGCAAAAATTTACATGTGGCATAGGCGCCAGAAGTGGGCGTGCAGAAATGGCTCGATAGCGCCACCTGCAAAATTTCAAGAGATCAGCCCCGCCGCTACAAAAATCCTACAGATACGAAATTTGGTAGGGTCATATATCACCCCAAGACCTACAAAAAAGTCTCTTGGAGCGAAGCTCTAAACCCCACAGGAAGTCGGCCATTTTGAATTTTTGCTGTGATTTCTGTGCAAATTTTGTCATTTCCAGGCTTCGTACTTTAACGAACTCCTCCTAGAGATTTTGTCAGATCGTCATCATATTTGGTCAATCTCATCTAAAGGCCTTTGCGATGTTAAATTGCGGAGCTTTTGACTTTTCGTTGGAAGGTGTGTCCGTGGCGGCCTGACAAAGTTCAGCGTTTTCGCCATGAAACAGGAAGTTGTTATAACTAAGGCATACAATGTCCAATCTGCCCCACACTTCACATGTTTGATAAGAGTCTTGGCCTGAACACATTTTAATGCCAATATTCAGCTTCAGTCCTAGCGCCACCTAGAGGTAGCAGGAAATGCCTTGTTTTACGCTGTGATTCACTGTTCTCAGAGATTTAATCAAATCATTATCATATCAGGTGAGACTGATCTTAAGCCCTTTGGGATGATAAATTGCGAAGATCTTGACTTTTCGTTGAAGGGCGTGTCCGTGGCGGCCTCGCAGAGTGATGTTTCGCCATGAGAAAGCTGTTGTAACACAGGCATGCAATGTCCGACCTGTCACAGACATCATACGTTTGACAAGGGTCCTGGCCTCAACACATCAATGTTACAACAATCAAATACAATCATAGCGCCACCTGCTGCACAAAGGAGGTGTGGCACTTCAAAGTTCCTTTGAATATCCGCCTATATTTACCCACTGAAATTTCAATCCCCCTGGTTCATTGCTTTACTAAGGCCATAGAGTGGCGGTGCACATGCGTGCGAGGGCCCTTCCATCACTGCTTGTTATTCTTCTTCTTCTTCTTCTTCTTCTTCTTCTTCTTCTTCTCCGAAATGGATCGCATTTTTGAGGGCCTAAACATACCCGAAAACTCATGAAAATTTGCACACGCGTCCGAAGTGGCGAAAATTTACATGTAGTATAGGCGTCAGAAGTGGGCGTGTAAAAATGGCTCGATAGCGCCACCTGCAAAATTTCAAGAGAACAGCCCCCCCACTACGAAAAACTTACAGATACGAAATTTGGTAGGATCATCTATTACTCCAAGACCTACAAAAAAGTCTCTTGGAGCTAAGCTCTAAACCCCACAGGAAGTTGGCCATTTTGAATTTTCTCTGTCATTTTTTGACATTTCCAAGCGTCGTACTTTAACGAACTCCTCCTAGAGATTTAATCCGATCATCATCGTATTTGGTCAGTATCATCTAAAGGCCTTTGCGATGCTAAATTGCGGAGCTTTTGACTTTTCATTGGAGGGCGTGTCCGTGGCGGCCTGGCAAAGTGTAATGTTTCGCCATGAAACAGGAAGCTGATGTAATTCAGGCATACATTGTCCGATCTGCCCCTGACTTCACACGTTTGATAAGGGTCCAGGCCTGAACACATCAACATGGCATAATTCAGTAACACTCATAGCGCCACCTAGAGGCAGCAGGAAATACCATGTTTGACGCTGTGACTTACTGCTCTTAGGTATTTAACCATATCAACATCATATTTCACCAGTGTAATCTCAAGACCTTGTGTGATGATAAAAAGCAACGACCTTGACTTTTCATTAAAGGGCGTGTCCGTGGCGGCCTGGCAAAGTATTCCTAATTGAATCGCATTTTGACAGGCTAAACAAGCTCAAAAAGTCATAAAACGTTGCACACACGTCAGAAGTGGCAAAAATTTACATGTGGCATAGGCGCCAGAAGTGGGCGTGCAGAAATGGCTCGATAGCGCCACCTGCAAAATTTCAAGAGATCAGCCCCGCCGCTACGAAAATCCTACAGAAACGACATTTGGTAGGGTCATATATCACCCCAAGACCTACAAAAAAGTCTCTTGGAGCGAAGCTCTAAACCTCGCAGGAAGTCAGCCATTTTGAATTTTTGCTGTGATTTCTGTGCAAATTTTGTCATTTCCAGGCTTCGTACTTTAACGAACTCCTCCTAGAGATTTTGTCAGATCGTCATCATATTTGGTCAATCTCATCTAAAGGCCTTTGCGATGTTAAATTGCGGAGCTTTTGACTTTTCGTTGGAAGGTGTGTCCGTGGCGGCCTGACAAAGTTCAGCGTTTTCGCCATGAAACCGGAAGTTGTTATAACTAAGGCATACAATGTCCAATCTACCCCACACTTCACATGTTTGATAAGAGTCTTGGCCTGAACACATTTTAATGCCAATATTCAGCTTCAGTCCTAGCGCCACCTAGGGGTAGCAGTAAATGCCTTGTTTTACGCTGTGATTCACTGTTCTCAGAGATTTAATCAAATCATTATCATATCAGGTGAGACTGATCTTAAGCCCTTTGCGATGATAAATTGCGAAGATCTTGACTTTTCGTTGAAGGGCGTGTCCGTGGCGGCCTTGCAAAGAGTGATGTTTCTCCATGAGAAAGCTGTTGTGACTCAGGCATGCAATGTCCGACCTGTCACAAACATACGTTTGACAAGGGTCCTGGCCTCAACACATCAATGTTACAACAATCAAATACAATCATAGCGCCACCTGCTGCACAAAGGAGGTGTGGCACTTCAAAGTTCCTTTGAATATCCGCCTATATTTACCCACTGAAATTTCAATCCCCCTGGTTCATTGCTTTACTAAGGCCATAGAGTGGCGGTGCACATGCGTGCGAGGGCCCTTCCATCACTGCTTGCAGTTTTAATTATTCTTCTTTTTCTTCTTCTTCTTCTTCTTCTTCTTCTCTGAAATGGATCGCATTTTTGAGGGCCTAAACATACCCGAAAACTCATGAAAATTTGCACACGCGTCAGAAGTGGCGAAAATTTACATGTAGTAGAGGCGTCAGAAGTGGGCGTGTAGAAATGGCTCAATAGCGCCACCTGCAAAATTTCAAGAGAACAGCCCCCCCACTACGAAAAACGTACAGACACGAAATTTGGTAGGGTCATCTATTACTCCAAGACCTACAAAAAAGTCTCTCGGAGCTAAGCTCTAAACCCCACAGGAAGTCAGCCATTTTGAATTTTCTCTGTCATTTTTTGACATTTCCAAGCGTCGTACTTTAACGAACTCCTCCTAGAGATTTAATCCGATCATCATCATATTTGGTCAGTATCATCTAAATGCCTTTGCGATGCTAAATTGCGGAGCTTTTGACTTTTCATTGGAGGGTGTGTCTGTGGCGGCCTGGCAAAGTGTAATGTTTCGCCATGAAACAGGAAGCTGATGTAATTCAGGCATACATTGTCCGATCTGCCCCTGACTTCACACGTTTGATAAGGGTCCAGGCCTGAACACATCAACATGGCATAATTCAGTAACACTCATAGCGCCACCTAGAGGCAGCAGGAAATACCATGTTTGACGCTGTGACTTACCGCTCTTAGGTATTTAACCATATCAACATCATATTTCACCAGTGTAATCTCAAGACCTTGTGTGATGATAAAAAGCAACGACCTTGACTTTTCATTAAAGGGCGTGTCCGTGGCGGCCTGGCAAAGTATCGCTAATTGAATCGCATTTTGACAGGCTAAACAAGCTCAAAAAGTCATAAAATGTTGCACACACGTCAGAAGTGGCAAAAAATTACATGTGGCATAGGCGCCAGAAGTGGGCGTGCAGAAATGGCTCGATAGCGCCACCTGCAAAATTTCAAGAGAACAGTCCCGCCGCTACGAAAATCCTACAGAAACGAAATTTGGTAGGGTAATATATCACCCCAAGACCTACAAAAAAGTCTCTTGGAGTGAAGCTCTAAACCTCACAGGAAGTCAGCCATTTTGAATTTTTGCGGTGATTTCTGTGCAAATTTTGTCATTTCCAGGCTTCGTACTTTAACGAACTCCTCCTAGAGATTTTGTCAGATCGTCATCATATTTGGTCAATATCATCTAAAGGCCTTTGCGATGTTAAATTGCAGAGCTTTTGACTTTTCGTTGGAAGGTGTGTCCGTGGCGGCCTGACAAAGTTCAGCGTTTTCGCCATGAAACCGGAAGTTGTTATAACTAAGGCATACAATGTCCAATCTGCCACAAACTTCACATGTTTGATAAGAGTCTTGGCCTGAACACTTTTCAATGCAAATATTTAGCTTCAGTCCTAGCGCCACCTAGAGGTAGCAGGAAATGCCTTGTTTTAGGCTGTGATTCACTGTTCTCAGAGATTTAATCAAATCATTATCATATCAGGTGAGACTGATCTTAAGCCCTTTGCGATGATAAATTGCGAAGATCTTGACTTTTCGTTGAAGGGCGTGTCCGTGGCGGCCTCGCAAAGAGTGATGTTTCGCCATGAGAAAGCTGTTGTAACTCAGGCATGCAATGTCCGATCTGTCACAGACATCATAAGTTTGACAAGGTTCCTGGCCTCAACACATCAATGTTACAACAATCAAATACAATCATAGCGCCACCTGCTGCACAAAGGAGGTGTGGCACTTCAAAGTTCCTTTGAATATCCACCTATATTTACCCACTGAAATTTCAATCCCCCTGGTTCATTGCTTTACTAAGGCCATAGAGTGGCGGTGCACATGCGTGCGAGGGCCCTTCCATCACTGCTTGCAGTTTTAATTATTATTTATTCTTCTTCTTCTCCAAAGTGAATCGCATTTTTGAGGGGCGAAACATGCTCGAAAACTCATGAAATTTTGCACACATGTCAGAAGTGGCGAAAATTTACATGTGGTATAGGCGCCAGAAGTGGGCGTGTAAAAATGGCTCGATAGCGCCACCTGCAAAATTTCAAGAGAACAGCCCCCCCGCTACGAAAAACGTACAGATACGAAATTTGGTAGGATCATCTATCACCCCAAGACCTACAAAAAAGTCTCTTGGAGCGAAGCTCTAAACCCAACAGGAAGTCCGCCATTTTGATTTTTTGCCTTGATTTTTGTGCAAATTTGGTCATTTCCAGGCTTCATACTTTAACAAACTCCTACTACAGATTTAATCCGATCATCGTCATATTTGGTCAATCTCTTGTAAAGGCCTTTGCGATGTTAAATTGCGGAGATCTTGACTTTTCGTTGGAGGGTGTGTCCGTGGCGGCCTGACAAATTTCTGCATTTTCGCCATGAAACAGGAAGTGGCTCTAACTCAGGCATACAATGTCCAATCTGCCCCACGCTTCACATGTTTGATAAGAGTCTTGGCCTGAACACATTTCAATGCCAATATTCAACTTCACTCATAGCGCCACCTAGAGGTAGGAGGAAATACCATGTTTTACGCTGTGATTTACTGCTCTTAGAGATTTAATCAAATCATCATCATATTCGGTCTGACTGATGTTAAGCCCTTTGCGATGATAAATTGCGAAGATCTTGACTTTTTGTTGAAGGGTGTGTCCGTGGCGGCCTGGCAAAGTGTGATGTTTCACCATGAAACAGGAAGCTGTTGTAATTCAGACATACATAGTCCGATCTGCCCCCAACTTCACACGTTTCATAAGGGTCCCGGCCTGAACACATCAACATGGCATAATTCAGTATCAGTCATAGCACCACCTAGAGGCAGCAGGAAATACCACCTTTTATGCTGTGACTTACTGCTCTTAGAGATTTAACCATATCAACATCATATTTCATCAGTCTAATCTCAAGACCTTGTGTGATGATAAATAGCAACGACCTTGACTTTTCGTTAAAGGGCGTGTCCGTCGCGGCCTCGCAAAATATCGCTAAATGAATCCCATTTTTGACAGCCTAAACGAGCTTAAAAAGTCATGAAACCTTGCACACGTGTCAAAAGTGGCGAATATTTTCATGTGATATAGGCTTCAGAACTTGGGGTGTTAAAATGGCTCTATAGCGCCACCTACAAAAATTCAATAGAGCAGCCACCCCCGCTACGTTAATCGCACAGATACGAAATGCGGTAGGATCATGTATCACCCCAAGACCTACAAAAAAGTCTCTTGGAGCAAAGCTCTAAACCCCACAGGAAGTCAGCCATTTTTAATTTTCTCTGTAATTTGAGTGCAAATTTTGCCATTTCTGGCCTTCGTATTTTAACAAACTCCTCCTATAAATTTAATCAGATAATCATCATATTTGGTGAGTGTCATCTAAAGGGCTTTGCAATGCTAAATTGCGGAGATCTTGACATTTCAATGGAGGGTGTGTATGTGGCGGCTTGCCAAATTTCTGTTTCTCAATGAAACAGGAAGTTGTTCTAACTCAGGTTTAAAATGTCCAATCTGACCCACGCTTCACAAGTTTGATAATTGTCCTGTCCTGAACACATCAACATGGCAATATTCAGTAAAAGTTATAGCGCCACCTGCTGGAAGCAGGAAATGACATGTTTTACACTGTGATTTACTGCTCATTGAAATGTATTCAGATCATCATCATATTTGGTCAGTCTGAACTTAGGGACTTCACAATGATAAATTGTGAAGATCTTGACATTTCGTTAAAGGGGCGTGTCCGTTGTGGCCTATCAAAGTTTGATTTTTCGCCATGAGAAAGCTGTTGTAACTCAGACATGCAATGTCCGACCTGTCACAGACATCATACATTTGACAAGGGTCCTGGCCTCAACACATCAATGTTACAACAATCAATTACAATCATAGCGCCACCTGCTGCATAAAGAAGTAGTGGCACTTCAAAGTTCCTTTGAATATCCACCTATATTTATCCACGGAAATTTCAATCCCCCTGGTTTATTGCTTTACTAAGGCCATAGAGTGGCGGTGCACATGAGTGCGAGGGCCCTTCCATCACTGCTTGCAGTTTTAATTAGGGCCCGAGCACACAAGTGTGAGGACCCTATTGTTTTTGCTCCGTTTATTATTATTATTATTTATTCTTCTTCTTCTCCAAAGTGAATCGCATTTTTGAGGGGCGAAACATGCTCGAAAACTCATGAAATTTTGCACACATGTCAGGAGTGGCGAAAATTTACATGTGGCATAGGCGCCAGAAGTGGGCGTGTAGAAATGGCTCGATAGCGCCACCTGCAAAATTTCATGAGAAGAGCCCCCCCACTACGAAAAACGTACAGAAACGAAATTTGGTAGGATCATCTATCACCCCAAGACCTACAAAAAAGTCTCTTGGAGCGAAGCTCTAAACCCAACAGGAAGTCGGCCATTTTGAATTTTTGCCTTGATTTTTGTGCAAATTTGGTCATTTCCAGGCTTCATACTTTAATGAACTCCTCCTACAGATTTAATCCGATCATCGTCATATTTGGACAATCTTATCTAAAGTCCTTTGCGATGTTAAATTGCGGAGATCTTGACTTTTCGTTGGAGGGTGTGTCCGTGGCGGCCTGACAAATTTCTGCATTTTCGCCATGAAACAGGAAGTGGCTCTAACTCAGGCATACAATGTCCAATCTGCCCCACGCTTCATACGTTTGATAAGGGTCTTGGCCTGAACACATTTCAATGCCAATATACAGCTTCAGTCATAGCGCCACCTAGAGGTAGCAGGAAATGCCATGTTTTACGCTGTGATTTACTGCTCTTAGAGATTTAATCAAATCATCATCATATCTGGTCAGACTGATCTTAAGTCCTTTGCGATAATAAATTGCAAAGATCTTGACTTTTCGTTGAAGGGCGTGTCCGTGGCAGCCTGGCAAAGTGTGATGTTTCACCATGAAACAGGAAGCTGTTGTAATTCAGACATACATACTCCGATCTGCCCCCAACTTCACACGTTTCATAAGGGTCCCGGCCTGAACACATCAACATGGCATAATTCAGTATCAGTCATAGCGCCACCTAGAGGAAGCAGGAAATACCACCTTTTATGCTGTGACTTACTGCTCTTAGAGATTTAACCATATCAACATCATATTTCATCAGTCTAATCTCAAGACCTTGTGTGATGATAAATAGCAACGACCTTGACTTTTCATTAAAGGGCGTGTCCGTTGCGGCCTCGCAAAGTATCGCTAAATGAATCCCATTTTTGACAGCCTAAACGAGCTCAAAAAGTCATGAAACGTTCCACACGTGTCAAAAGTGGCGAATATTTTCATGTGATATAGGCTTCAGAACTTGGGGTGTTAAAATGGCTCTATAGCGCCACCTACAAAAATTAAATAGAGCAGCCCCCCCCGCTACGTTAATCGCACAAATGCGAAATGCAGTAGGATCATGTATCACCCCAAGACCTACAAAAAAGTCTCTTGGAGCAAAGCTCTAAACCCCACAGGAAGTCAGCCATTTTGAATTTTCTCTGTAATTTGAGTGCAACTTTTGCCATTTCTGGCCTTCGTATTTTAACAAACTCCTCCTATAAATTTAATCAGATAATCATCATATTTGGTGAGTGTCATCTAAAGGGCTTTGCAATGCTAAATTGCGGAGATCTTGACATTTCAATGGAGGGTGTGTATGTGGCGGCTTGCCAAATTTCTGTGTTTCTCAATGAAACAGGAAGTTGTTCTAACTCAGGTTTAAAATGTCCAACCTGACCCACGCTTCACAAGTTTGATAATTGTCCTGTCCTGAACACATCAACATGGCAATATTCAGTAAAAGTTATAGCGCCACCTGCTGGAAGCAGGAAATGACATGTTTTACACTGTGATTTACGGCTCATTGAAATGTATTCAGATCATCATCATATTTGGTCAGTCTGAACTTAGAAACTTCACAATGATAAATTGGTAAGATCTTGACATTTCGTTAAAGGGGCGTGTCCGTTGTGGCCTGTCAAAGTTAGATTTTTCGAGATGAGAAAGCTGTTGTAACTCAGACATGCAATGTCCGACCTGTCACAGACATCATACGTTTGACAAGGGTCCTGGCCTCAACACATCAATGTTACAACAATCAATTACAATCATAGCGCCACCTGCTGCATAAAGGAGTCGTGGCACTTCAAAGTTCCTTTGAATATCCACCTATATTTATCCACAGAAATTTCAATCCCCCTGGTTTATTGCTTTACTAAGGCCATAGAGTGGCGGTGCACATGCGTGCGAGGGCCCTTCCATCACTGCTTGTTATTCTTCTTCTTCTTCTTCTTCTTCTCCGAAATGGATCGCATTTTTGAGGGCCTAAACATACCCGAAAACTCATGAAAATTTGCACACGCGTCAGAAGTGGCGAAAATTTACATGTAGTATAGGCGTCAGAAGTGGGCGTGTAGAAATGGCTCAATAGCGCCACCTGCAAAATTTCAAGAGAACAGCCCCCCTACTACGAAAAACGTACAGACACGAAATTTGGTAGGGTCATCTATTACTCCAAGACCTACAAAAAAGTCTCTTGGAGCTAAGCTCTAAACCCCACAGGAAGTCAGCCATTTTGAATTTTCTCTGTCATTTTTTGACATTTCCAAGCGTCGTACTTTAACGAACTCCTCCTAGAGATTTAATCCGATCATCATCATATTTGGTCAGTATCATCTAAAGGCCTTTGCGATGCTAAATTGCGGAGCTTTTGACTTTTCATTGGAGGGCGTGTCCGTGGCGGCCTGGCAAAGTGTAATGTTTCGCCATGAAACAGGAAGCTGATGTAATTCAGGCATACATTGTCCGATCCGCCCCTGACTTCACACGTTTGATAAGGGTCCAGGCCTGAACACATCAACATGGCATAATTCAGTAACACTCATAGCGCCACCTAGAGGCAGCAGGAAAAACCATGTTTGATGCTGTGACTTACTGCTCCTAGGTATTTAACCATATCAACATCATATTTCACCAGTGTAATCTCAAGGCCTTGTGTGATGATAAAAAGCAACGACCTTGACTTTTCATTAAAGGGCGTGTCCGTGGCGGCCTGGCAAAGTATCGCTAAATGAATCGCATTTTGACAGGCTAAACAAGCTCAAAAAGTCATAAAACGTTGCACACACGTCAGAAGTGGCAAAAATTTACATGTGGCATAGGCGCCAGAAGTGGGCGTGCAGAAATGGCTCGATAGCGCCACCTGCAAAATTTCAAGAGAACAGCCCCGCCGCTACGAAAATCCTACAGATACGAAATTTGGTAGGGTCATATGTCACCCCAAGACCTACAAAAAAGTCTCTTGGAGCGAAGCTCTAAACCTCACAGGAAGTCAGCCATTTTGAATTTTTGCTGTGATTTCTGTGCAAATTTTGTCATTTCCAGGCTTCGTACTTTAACGAACTCCTCCTAGAGATTTTGTTAGATCGTCATCATATTTGGTCAATCTTATCTAAAGGCCTTTGCGATGTTAAATTGCGGAGCTTTTGACTTTTCGTTGGAAGGTGTGTCCGTGGCGGCCTGACAAAGTTCAGCGTTTTCGCCATGAAACAGGAAGTTGTTATAACTAAGGCATACAATGTCCAATCTGCCCCACACTTCACATGTTTGATAAGGGTCTTGGCCTAAACACATTTCAATGCCAATATTCAGCTTCAGTCCTAGCGCCACCTAGAGGTAGCAGGAAATGCCTTGTTTTACGCTGTGATTCACTGTTCTCAGAGATTTAATCAAATCATTATCATATCAAGTGAGACTGATCTTAAGCCCTTTGCGATGATAAATTGCGAAGATCTTGACTTTTCATTGAAGGGCGTGTCCGTGGCGGCCTCGCAAAGAGTGATGTTTCGCCATGAGAAAGCTGTTGTAACTCAGGCATGCAATGTCCGACCTGTCACAGACATCATACGTTTGACAAGGGTCCTGGCCTCAACACATCAATGTTACAACAATCAATTACAATATAGCGCCACCTGCTGCACAAAGGAGGTGTGACACATCAAAGTTCCTTTGAATACCCGCCTATATTTACCCACTGAAATTTCAATCCCCCTGGTTCATTGCTTTACTAAGGCCATAGAGTGGCGGTGCACATGCGTGCGAGGGCCCTTCCATCACTGCTTGCAGTTTTAATTCTTCTTCTTCTTCTTCTTCTTCTTCTTCTTCTCCGAAATGGATCGCATTTTTGAGGGCCTAAACATACCCGAAAACTCATGAAAATTTGCACACGCGTCCGAAGTGGCGAAAATTTACATGTAGTATAGGCGTCAGAAGTGGGCGTGTAGAAATGGCTCAATAGCGCCACCTGCAAAATTTCAAGAGAACAGCCCCCCTACTACGAAAAACGTACAGACACGAAATTTGGTAGGGTCATCAGAAGAAAATATGATGCACCATGTGTCAAAAAATTTGATTTATGACCTTGATTTACGACCTAACACCTAGGTGTGAAATTTGTCACCTTATGAGTTGTTTGCTTCCTGTAATAAAATTTTATGGCGGCAATTGATGTTTATACTCAGGAAGTTGTTCAGGAAATGATGTTTATCCAGGTGTCCTATAGTCTCTGTTGTTTCACGCCTCCCCTCTCATACGTGAGTGTTTAAATAGGGTCTGGTAGTTTGTATTTTAAACAAGAAGACTGTGTAGTTCTAGTGTTGCAATGGCTGCTCCAAAGACTCCTAAAAGGGCAAGACAAGTGTTGTGTACTTCTCCGGCAAGAGGTACTGTGGAAATGGAAGAAAGGATTACTTTTGCTCCTAAGAAAAAACAGAGTGTTAGTTTGACAAAGTTTCTCCATGAAAATGAGAAATTTGTGAGATATGATTTCACAATGTCTGATAGACGCGTGGGGAGATATCTGTTTGACAAGGAGTCGCGGTGCGTCAGGCTCTTTGCGGGCGATCTTGGAGATGGAATCACTACTGATGATCCTTGTCTGATGTTCCCTGCTAAAGACTGGTTCATATTTTATAATTATGTTTGGAACGATTTGAACAACTGTGGCGACGCCCCTTTGTACATCGCAGAGTGGGACAGTGAGGTTCCTCAAACAAGATACCGGGTGGTTGGAGACCATTGTAGAAAGCTGCCAGATGACTTTGTTTATATTTTTCGCTGCAACGACAAGACAAAGATCATGGAATATACCTGGCCTATTCCAGAGTCTGAGCATCACAAGTACTATGACTTGGTATATCTGTTTCAATGGAAAGATGTGCGAATGTTTGACAACATTTTTTCATGCATTGACAAATTGTTTAGATGGTGTCAACTTTATGATCACTACACTTCCGTTAAAGTGAAGTTGTTCCACCCCGAGAGGTGTGTCTCCGCCTCGAGGACCGGCCTCCTATCCCCACCTACCTATTACAGCCATTAAAAATGGCTCCAGTTTGGATCATTCAACACACTTGCTTAACAGGCTTCAAGAAACTATGGCTTCCCCATGCTACACCAGTACCTTTGCGCTCCCCGTACCAGGACTTGATGAAGATGAAAGAACCTACAGCTGGACCAGTGCCCTCAAGCCGGCCCCAGCGATGCCTGATGACAATGCAACACCCTACACCGGCAGCAACCCTCTTGAGACGGCCCCGACAATGCCTGATGTTGTTCCAGCATGCTACAACAATATCCTTGGGACTGCTCCGGCAATGCCTGATGAGGTTCCAGTGCCCTACAACCCCAGCCTTGAGACGGATACTGCAAAGCCTGATGATGAGCCATCCCCAATGGAGATCACAATGCCTGTTTCTGACAACTCTTGGCTGGATAAATTTTGTATGGATCTGGGATATCACAACCTGACCTTCCTTACGACTCCTTATGGTTGTACTGGTTCAGTAGCTGGAGCAGCACACTTTGCGGGGGTCGACTCCACAGACGGATGTATCCGGACTGACGGCTTCAAGATCATTAAAACAATCGTCGTGGCACTTTTGCAGCATCTTGTTGACAAAAAGCTGAAAGAGATCTGTAGCGGTTGTGAGGTTAATCATCCTAGTCAACTTAGGCACAGTTGTATTTTTGAGCCTAATGCCTATTTCTTTGACTTTTACTTTGAGGAACTGTCACGTGCTCTGTTCAAGCCTGAACTCAAACATATCATTTCTCAAGCATTGAGCCGTTGTGGATTAAGGATTCATCCTCTGAGGGTTCAGGGGTCAGTTGACAGCATCTTGCACGAACTGCGTGAGGAAATTTTTATTGTGGAAAAACTTTCTGAGATCAGAGAAAAACTTGGAGGCCCTGACAACGAAAGGATTGTCCGTGACGCTGTGGACAGCTGGAAGGGTATCATTCATATTGACTGAGTCTAACAAAAAACCATGGGGAATACATGCTTTGTGACTGGATTGGTGAAGTGCCTACTTAAACATCGTATTAGATGTGAAATGACCAGCTTGCTTTATAAAATTGTTAATGAAAACTCTGATGTAACTGTACCTGTTAACAGCTGTGTTGTGGATGCTAAACGCCTTACAAATCTCGAGAACCAAATGTCTGTTGTAAGAAATATTTCTAATGATTGGTCTGCACTGATGCGTTTATGCATTAACAAGGGTGAATCAATTTCTGTAACTATTAAAAAAATTTTAGACTTGATGACTGAAGGTGGTACCTGTATCAGAATTACAGACATATTATGCATGTGTACCTATGTGTCTGATTTATGTGTATTTACAATGTCTAGTAATGATCAGGGTTATGTTTGTGAAATTATTGAAACACTGGTTGATTACCTTATTGACAAAAATATTGTGATGTGTATAAAGTTTCTACACTATATTGATGACTTATGATGTAAAATCTTTCACAATAAAAACTTGTATCACTTTGAACCTCTGTGTTATTCATCTGTGGAGACTGGTGTTACAATATGTCTGAAGAAGTAATGAAAAGGATTTATTACACGCCTTCAAACCCCGGTTCTTTAGGTGGTAAACAACGTTTAAAAGATGCTGTTTTGAAAGAAACGGGTGTTCGCTTAACCAATGATGAAGTAGCAGAATGGCTCTCCGGCGAAGATGCTTACACACTACATAAAACTGCGCCTTTAAAATACAGAAGAAATCGGGTATTTGTCTATGGCATCGATATGCAGTTCCAGGCTGATCTAGTTGATATGTCTACATATGCTAAGGAAAATGACAACAATCATTTTCTGTTGACATGTATAGATCTGTTTAGTAAATATGCATGGACACGTGTGTTAAAAAACAAGTCCGCAGTAGAGGTTGCTAAAGCCTTTGAATCAATACTGGAAGAGGGACGTGTACCAGAGAAAATACAAACAGATAAGGGGAAGGAATTTTTTAACAAACATTTCCAAAAACTTATGAAGAAGTACAACATTACGCATTTTGCAACATCCAGTGAATTAAAATCAAGTGTAATTGAGAGGTTTAACAGGACTCTGCGAGGAAGGATGTGGCGATATTTAACGGCTACAAACTCAAAACGCTATATCGATATACTTCAAGACATAACACGTGGATACAATGTCAGCTATCATAGAAGCATCAAGATGAGGCCTATTGATGTAAACAAAGAAAACAAATCCGAGGTGTTACATAATCTTTACGGTGATAGCCAATCTCACAGTGTAAACCCCATATTTAGATACAAAGTTGGTGACGTAGTTAGAATTTCTAAAGTTAGAGGTCCTTTTGCAAAAGGGTATGAGGAAAACTATACGCAGGAGTTTTTCACTATATCATCATGTATACCAAGAGAGCCACCTGTTTACAGATTGTGTGATTATGATGGGGATGTCATCGAAGGCGTTTTTTACGAGGAAGAGTTACAAAAGATACTTGTAAGTGAAAACAAAGCGTTTAAAGTTGAAAAAATATTAGACAAGAAGAAGAAAGGAAACAAAACATTATTGCTGGTACAATGGCTCGGATGGCCTGCGAAATTTGCATCATGGATCGATGAAAAAGAGTTGGTTGATGTTCAGCCTTCAATAAAATAAAGGACCAGCATACATGGCATACATTTATGCAAAAACCTACCATGGCTGAGGGTGGTTTTTATGTTACATTGCCCTGCAATGCTTCGTTAGCAACCTTTCCGGGAAATAAAATATCTAATTATACAACCAGCTTAGCAAAAACTATGAATCTGAAAGGAGAATGGGAGGTGGGTTTGATCGAATTTGAATATCCTACGTCATGGTATACATTTAATGAGGAAGATGCTATCTTTATTCTCGACAATGGTATAAAACATATCACTGATCACCCTGCTGCAGGCAAAGAGATTGAGATCTTCATCAACGGTGATCAAAAGACATCGAACGTACTTTACAGAATAAAATCTGGATATTATGACGACATTGTTTTCTTGATCAGGGAGATCAATGCAAATCTACCACCGGGTCTGAGTTTTGGATTTGACCACGTTAAAAACAAGGTGTTTCTAAAAGGACCCCAAAGACATCACTAAAGTTTTTCGGAAAGTTGGCAATAATTTTAGGGTTAAAACCGGGGATTGCAATAGAGACAATCCCTCCAACTCATGATAGTCATGGTATCGGACACACATCTGTGACGTATGCGCCCCATCAAGCAGATATAAATGGAGGTTTCTACACTATGTATATATACACAGATATAATAGAATATCAATCAGTTGGTGATTATCATGTACCACTACTAAGGTGTGTCCATATAGACGGTGAGAACAACAAGATTATTAATATTAGATACGACAGACCACATTACGTACCGGTGAATAAATCTTCTATCACTGAGATAAGTATACAAGTGAAAGACGATCAAAATCAAGACATAAGTTTTAGTTACGGTAAGGTGTGTGCTAAACTACATTTTAGGCCTGTGAAACAACGTCTTTTTTAAGGGTTTTGGAAGGGGGAAAATGGCATATTACAGCAATCATAATACTGACCCCATGCGTTACGTAGCCTATTATCAGAATCAGGCAGGCAATGGCCTTCCTGGCTATGCAGGGGGAGGGGTTATGTATGGTGCGGGGTTGGGAGGCCTTTTTCGTGGACTCTTTAGAATGGCTATACCATTACTAAGACGTGGATTTAACATAGCTAAACCACATCTTAAATCAGCTGCAAAGAACATAATAAGTGATGTTGTTAGCCATACAATGTCTCAGTCTTTTAACAATAACAATAATAGTCAAGAAGGTTCAGGACTGATGGTAATGGCACGCAAAAGAGTGTCTAGACCACCAGGTGCCCGGAGGAGTGGCCAGACGCAGAAGAAAAGAAAACGACATCTGAAAAAAACTTCAGTTGTAAAACGCAAGCGCAAGGAGTCGGGAAAGTGTCCGGCATCAAAAAGGAGAAGAAAGACAATATTTTAGACCATGGCTTTACTACACAGCATGTCAGAAGAATGTTTAAAATCAGAGCTGGATCTGTTTACAGTACCGTTGACTCAGATGGCTATTGAGAAAAATACATATATAGAAATACCTCCATTATCAGCAATTTCAGACTCTTCACCTCTGGAATTTTTTATTGCCGGAACGGGGGAGGATTATGTGGATCTAAACAATACATTGTTATTTTTACGACTCAAAATCACAAATCCAGATGGCACAGATATTGCAGATGGTGCTCCTGTGGGACTTTCAAACTATCCAAGCTGTTCGATCTTTGGACAGGTTGATGTGTCGCTGGGGGACCGACTTATATCACAAAGTACTAGTACATACCCTTATCGGGGGATAATAGAATGTCTTACCAATTATGGGAAAGATGCTCTTGAAACACTCTTCAGCGCTGCTTTGTTTTACAAAGATACAGCGGGGCATATGGACGTGACGGATCCTGCGGGGGCAAACCGAGGGTTGACAAAGAGGGCAGCCTTCACCAACGCCAGTAATGTGGTCGAACTTCTCTCACCTGTTCACAGTGACATTTTCTTTCAAGAGAAACTGATGCTTAATGGGGTTGATATTAAAGTTCGTATGACCAGAGGAAAAGATGAATTTTGTTTGATGAGAAGCGACGCTACGGCCTACAAGCTAAACATCCTGTCAGCATCTTTATTTGTGAAAAAAGTGACAGTATCACCGGCTGTGAGATTGGGTCATGCACAAGCACTGCTTTCAACCACTGCCAAATACCCTATCGATAGAGTATGTCTGAAGAATTTCTCACTACCTGCAGGATCGCGTGTCTGCAATCAAGAAAACTTGTTCTTAGGAACTCTACCAAAATCTATCGTAGTAGCGATGGTTGATAATGATGCTTTTGTGGGGGCGTATGATAAAAACCCCTTTGCATTTAAAAACTACGACCTTGAATTTTTATCCATTTATGCCGATGGCGTCCAGATTCCTTCAAAGCCATTACAACCTGAATTTGGAAGCGGTTCTGCAGTGAGGGAATTTTATCAGTTAGCCCTGGCCTCTGGAAGACATCTTAAAAATCAGGGACTATCTATTGATAGAGAAGAATTCCTACACGGCTATACACTCTACGCATTCAATCTAACTCCAGATGAGGAGTGCGGGCAGCACATTTCGCTTATTAAGAGTGGTAATATTAGACTGGAAGCCCGTTTTAGACAACCCCTCCCACGGACAGTAAATTTAATTTTATACGCTACTTTTGACAGTGTTATAGAAATATCAAATCGTCGGCAGGTCCTGGTTGACTACTATTAATACACAAAATGAATACTGTACAGCTTACATCAGTTATGGACCGGATTTCCTGCAACATCCATTTTCTCGGAGTACTACCGTGTGATTATCTACCGAAAGATCCTTTAAAAAAATTACCATCAATGGTTATATTGAACACACATCCTTCTGGACTTCCTGGTCAACATTGGTTAGCCATCTACATAAACGAAGAGGGTGTAGGATGTTTCTTTGACAGTTTTGGCAATAAACCAGATTACCATGGTTTTCCATCAATTATCAAAAACTTTTTAAAACTCAATTCTAAGGAGATACAACATTCGAATGTGCAAGTACAGGATTTTACATCAGATACATGCGGACAGCATTGTGTATTTTTTCTTTACCATATGACAAAGGGATTTGACTATGATTATGTACTGAAAATGTATAGTGATGATTTAATTAAAAATGATAAAAAAGTATCAACTTTTGTGAAAAGATTAAAACAAACTAACTGTAATGAAAATGTGTTCAAATGTATTCAGTGTGTACAAACAGGTGAAATGTTTATGCCTGAATTTTCTTAATAAATAACAACCAATGACAAGTATTACATCTTTTGGGGTCTTTATTTACGACATTCAACATTACAGATAACAACAACAATAAAACATTCTCAGTGTTTTTAAAAATTTAGCCATTGACCTCTGTCAAGAACAGGGGGTGAAAAGACATGCCCCTCTGAAAAATTAGATTTTTCTGGAGGTGTACCCTGATGACTCTTTTTCCTTTTATTACTCCTCTTAGACGAGTTTGTAATAACTGAAGTAGACTTGTTTTTGAAAGAGTTAATTACATGTCTGACATAGTGGTTAGGTACAGTAGAGAATGGTACATTTAAAATAGCAAATGCCTCCAGAAACTCGTTCCATCCAATAGGTCTCCGTTCATCAGCGACCTTTTGAGGGGCTGTGACGCTTTTAACTAAATCGAGCATGTGTGATCCAGGAATCAATCTACCTTTAAACACAAACTCTCCAGAATCAGTCCATGATGTGATATCCTTAGTTTTAGATAATTTATCCAAAATGTATCGAGCATTTTTAACACTTCTCTGTGGAACATTCTTTAAAATGTCATCAGCAACATTAGACAAAGTATCCGGCGGATTCACAGGGCCCGTCACAACAGGGTTTTCATTTTCAATGTGATCAGGCTGTGGAAGAGTTAATGTTAATGTGTTGGTTTCCCTGTCCGCTTGTCTAGAAAGGTTTAAAAATCTTTGCAAAACACCTGTATACATCTTAGCTTTTTCATGTGTGTCCAGATCAGACCTGTAGAGAATATTTCTTATGGTCATGTCCAAGTCATTTTCCGCGGTATGTTGAATAGATTCACGAGGGGTACCAGTTTTCAACTTGTCCAGCTGATGCTGCGGTACTAAAAACATTTTCTCAGCATACTCCATCAGCAGATACTTATTTAGAGGTGATCAAACTGGTTATGAATGGTATTGCAACACTTAAAAGAGGTAACAGAAAACCTCCTTGTTGATTGATTAACCTTCTTTTTCTACCAACTCCGACCTTCTTATCTGCAACAATTTTGATTTCGCTACTTCTTCTCTTCAGTTTCCGATATTGTAGCGGGGTGAGAGGTATATTGCCATGAAGAACATTTAGAGCTACTTCGCACAATGTAACAATGAACTCATCCGTAGCAACCTCTAAAATAACACGTCTTTGTCGAGGTGTAGCCTTTAATAATAGCTTTAAAAGAGATAAGTTTCTTAAAAGTCTAGCAGACATTCTCAAATATTCGATAAATTCAGCGCTTCTTTTTCTGAATGTATACAACAGGATTTTGTGAGAGCAAATCTGTTCTGAGCCGATATTGCTCCGGAGTTTTAGCTTTAAAGTCGATCAGTAGGTAGCCGAAGGGGTTGCTGGTAGCATCTTCATAACATTCCATGAAAAATTTAGTATTTCGAGGGTACATCTGTCTGGCTAGCATGTTAATTTGGGTATTATCTCGGGGGGTTTTAAACAGAACCATATAATTGGTGTTCAAGCTGATGGTCCTGCTGGATTTACCTTGACAAAACAAGTTCTGAACAATATACAATGCACTTAAATTTTTGTGATGTACATAATTTGTAAACACTCTTTCAACTTCAGAATAACCACTGGCATCTTTCATAACATCATCTAAAATTAAAAAATTTGTTTTGTTGGGTGGAAACAAAGAGTCGTCGTTTAGATTCTGTGGAATTCCTTCAATAAATTTAATGTCAAACATTTTCATCAAATCATCATACATTGGCTGCCAACAATCATAAATTAACACAATATTTTCAATATTTTTAGAAACAATTTTCTCAGCGTTTTGTAACAGCATTTTTACAAAGAAAGTTTTTCCAGAGCATGAGGGGCCTGAAATTATCATGGAGCAAGGATGCTGAATTCTGAAATCAAACCCCTCTGTACCTTGCATACCCCTATAAGCATAAGTCATGATCAATATCCGAAGGGGCGTGTCGTGAAATCCGTCATCAATATTCTTTTGTCATAAACGACACGAAACTTCTTAACAACTGACTTGTTTTTCAGTGTGAAATTCTTTTTATTTCTGACAATGGTGTCAGTGTGGGCCAGGAGTTGCCGAGTGCTTTCAGATGATGCTACAAAATCGTCAACAAGGCCTATTAAAGACTGTAGTGTGATAACTTTAGAGTTCTCTGCTGTTTGCGTTACGCCCTTAGCCTTGAGACATATGTGTTGTTTTGCAGTCCGGTAACCATATGTTTTAGGACCTGCGGAACAAAACTCTGTAATGGTATCGTCAGAATCAAGTTCATTAGTGAGATCCCCTAAATAAGGTCCCAATGGAGGTTCCCAATCTCCATCTCTTGAGACATAGATAACACTATCTGTATCCCCATACAAGAGTCTATCGCCCAACCTATCCATAAGGTTGTACAACTCCAACCGTGCATGTGCCGTCGTGAATGCACCGATAAACACATTAACATCTCGGGTCTCGTAAGAGGACCCCTCTGCATGTTTGTATTGCACCAATGCAATTGTGTCAGACACAAACCTGAAAAATGTTACTTCGTACTGACATCCAAAGATGTACTGAGAAAAATCTTGAGCTTTTTTCAAAAGCTTGCAATTAGGCATGTTCTCTCTGAGAGAGAATCTCCCCCACAACGAATTAAGCAACAATTTGTTGATCGAGCGACGGGCGGGATTATTGCAGATCTTTTCAGGATCGAGCTGAATATCCTCTTTCTGGTAATAGTCATCAATGTATGCCTGTTTATCTGCCTTTGTGATTACATGTGACGGATAACCAGAGGCCTGCTGTTTAAACTGTAAAAATGTTTTCACATAGTCGCAAAACAGTTTGTCAGACGTTTGAGGAAAATGCCACACCTCATCAATTTTCACGACTACATAGCCCTTTTCAATGGCCTTTAACAATTCAAGGCTCACCCATGTCCCAGAAATTGCTCTTTCCTCATCTGTGTGTGTACAAGGCATGATTTTGCATTGCTCATCCACACAGGTACGACATAAAGGAAACATCAGCTTACCACAACTCCTGTATGGTAACACAGGATGGAGCAACTTTCTGGGAGGAAGGACTGTAGCCTTAACAAGCCCGAAATAATTTTCAAGGTCTTGAAAGTCCTTGAAGATTATTTCAGGATGGCCAATGGGGTAGGGTCTTCGAGACTGCACAAAAGGATATAGACTTGTGAAATCAACATAGCTAATTCTCTCCCCCTCTGCAGCTTTGTGGTACAACTTGTAAGCATTTGTACGGCCACCAAACAGAGCATCACGTGGTTTCAGTCTTTCTGGTGCAGAATATGTAGACATAAAACTCATCACATCCGGGTCGGTCTGTTTAAGCTTTCGCCACTGACACTCCCACATCACCTCCAGGTCAATATTGTAGGATTTTTTCAAAACCTCATTTCTGTCGATAAACGCACGATAGAGGGCTCCATGTGGTATTTTGGACTGTTCATTTATACTGTCAGGTTTAAAACAAGACTTACAGCTGTGGAACCAGCATCCAGCGAAGTCCAATCCTTTCTGCACACCATCGCTTTGGACATAAAATCCATCGAGGTAGAAATTTCCAAATTTCATTTCACCGTGATTCAGAGCATGATGCATGTCGACATCACGTGTCTTTTTCACATATTCAAGCCACTCAATCGAAACATTCGAGAATGTCTTGTGCTGATGTATGTATGCATTGTTATGGGTCAGAGCTATAGTAGCAGGTTTTAGAAAGTGTGTTTTGAACACACCCATACAACATGATGCTAAAGTCGTAAATCTGAAGGGGTCTATCTCTGTACATGCAATGAACTCTTTCCTGTACTTAATACATGCATCGCGAAGTAAGACAACATCGTTCATACAGTACAATCCAATCTCTTTTCTGAAGTCAAAAATCTTCCCTTCAAGTGTGTCATACCATTGATCAAACTTTAGCCTGGCACTATCAGTCATTGTGGCATAGCCGTAGTAGTTTTTTGTGGGATATGGTCCTACATAGTTTTGATTCTGCAATGTATTGAAGAGATGGGGGAAGTAACCCTTCTCTGTACTGGTCAAATTAAAGGCTGCAGGTGTCTTTGACAATGCCATAGGCATAAAACTGAACGAGTCAATGAATCGTTGTTTGTAAGTCTCATCGTACATGAAGGTCAATCTACAGCCTTGCATGATAATGTTAAGTTTGAGACCCTCCCTGCAGAAATACTCTAGGACTAAGAAGTTGTCAAAACCTGCCCCATTGTGAGCCACAAATGTGTGGTTTTTATATCTTGGCTGTCGGAATCTGCGAACGAAGTTCTCTACACACCCTTCACCTGCACTTTCAAATTTCTCACCGCTAAAGGTCATGGCACAGACATAATTAGCAACATGCTTACCATTATCACAACGGGTTTCAAAGTCATAAAATATGTAGCAATCCTCAACCTCTTCAACAGATATAGGATGTATGAAACATTCATGTTCACCATCGTGACTTACATCCTCACCACAATAGTAGCAGCAATCTGCGGGACATTCATGTTCCTGGTCAGGTTTACTTGCTGCCACATGGTACCGTCTACCGCATTTAACGCAGTATTTGGTGATATCACAGGGCGATCTCCCAAATGCAGCAGCAGAGGGTTTTTTATGGGCATCAAAGCAATATTGCGATTTACAAATTCTCAAACAGTCTGGACAGTGTATTGTCTTTTTAGCATGTTTGTAACACCTACTGTCATTACATACAGAACATGTATATTTGCAATCGTGACCCTGCCTGTTTGTGTACCCCTTGTAACAGTGCTCGCAGACATACGATGATCCAACAAATGCCTTAATACGAGTTATCAAGTGATAATGGGCATCATGCAAGTACAAAAACACTGTCTTTTTATGGGGCTCATCATGTGTCTTATGATGCTCTAACACACCCTCACTTGACCTGTAAAACACCACAATCTTCACTTTCATCACACTCTCAAACTTTGTAATGTGATTAAAGCCCACACAGTCTTGAGGGGTTAGACCTGCAGCAGTCTGTATATCCACAGCCATACGTTCTAACTCCTCATACTCTGCATGGGGTTCAAGAAAGTATGCTAAACATTTTGCAAAACACATATTGTTTGTAAAGTTGGTAGGTGAGAACAAATACATCCTTTTTTTCTTAATCACTTCATCATGGGCTATATCTGTAATCTTCCTACGAACCCCTCCATTCATACTTCTTGCTATTGATACATGCAGTTGCAAACTGTCATCCGCCAACATCTGTTCATTACTTTGTGCAACCGATTCAAACTGTTCGATAAAACGATTTTCATCATAGTCGTTACCGGGACACAGTATAGTGTTAACGTCAGATTTGAGACTTGAGCCTTTAAGACTGATATTAATGTATGATCCCTCACCTCCTATATCTCTAGAGAATGAAACCATTTCCAACAGAATATTTTGGACAAATATAGTGTACGCAGCCAAATCTGTGGTTATGATCTCGCGCAAATTTAGATTTCTGTGGATTTCTAGACCGTTAAAATATGGTCTCGGGACTATTGTGTAATCACTTACTGTCCCTCCATCACGCACTAGCGTGTCCACGTCACTCTGACTTAAACCCGTAAGGGTGTCTGCCGTATTAGAATTATCGGTAGGATTTACTACACCATAACCTGTTTGTGACAAATTTGTTTCAAATCTTTGTTCATATGTCCGAATCATTTCATTTTGCCTTTCACTTATTTGTTCGTATGTTTGGTCTACCCTCGCAGGCACAGGTTCTAAACTCTGATGTGGATATGTCCGAATCATTTCGTTTACCCTTTCAAGTAATTGGTCTTGTGCAGCAGCAAACATTTCAGTCTCAGCCTCATGCCTAGCCCTTACAGTAGGTATTTCTGGACAACTATGTAAATCATCATCTGAACGCACTCTTTTACCAGCCATTTTCAATAATATTTAGAACTTCTCCAGGATTACACAGATATATTCTCTGATTATGTCCAAAATAGCATTACAAATTAACGTTAGCCAAGGCCGATATAGCCAAACAAAAAGATAAAACACTTAAATTTCTCTTAATCATAATAAAACTAGCAATCCAAAAAAATTAAACCAGTAATCACAAAATGGTAGGAAAAAAAACGTATTTCAACTATAAACCAGCATCACCAAAATAACCAAAACATATTTAAAAAAACACATTTAAAAACAGCATTGCAAAATAGTAAAAAACCCAGCATCACAAAAATAACCAAAACATATTTAAAAAACACATTTAAAAACAGCACCGCAAAATGGTAGGAAAAACCCAGCAAAAACAACACTTATTTCAACTATAAACCATTATTGTGTGAAACAGCATCTTTAACTTGTTGAAGTAGAATTACCGTACCTCCCTGTAGATCGAATTCCTTTCTCTGGACATTTTCAATGTTCACCAATCGATCAAGCAGCATTCTGTTCACCAAGTTTTGTTCTTCAGAAGTCTTCTGGTGAGCTTCAAATATAAGTCTGGTTAACATCTGTTGATCTTTAGACCATGAAATTATGGCTGCGATGCCTTCAGTATGTCTTCTCAGCAATGCCTCTTGAGCTGTACATCTTGAAATTATGGCAGCGATGCCTTCTACCAGGCTTCTCAGCAATGTCTCTTGAGCTGTACACCTTGAATTTATGGATGCGACGTCTTCAGTCAGTCTTCTCACTTGCGCTATCAATTCCAGCAATAACTCATTATTGAAATGTTCCTGATTTGCAGGTAGAGATGTTTCAAAAATCATAGAAGATTCATCCTCGACACGGGCTCCAACCACACGTGGCAGATTAACCGCCGCAGATGTCTGCGAGTCCAAAGAAGATGTCAGTACGGTAGTAGCTACCGGCACTATCGCATCACCGTTAGCTTCTGAGACACTTGCCAACGCTGCAGACCATGAATTTGTGACATCTCCAGCTCCTAACAGGTTTTCTGTATAGAAATCTGTTTAAATACAGTAAGATTATTATACTACAACACAACAGTATTTAAACATCGAATATTTAGCTACATAATCACACTTACAAACTGTGGTGGTATCCCGAGGTTGCACATCAGAGACTAGTGCATTGTCAGGGCATGCCCTTTTATCATGGGTAATAGAACGGGACTGCTTTCGTTTCCGACTAAGACTAAGTCTTGAAGATTTTGTAGAGGTATTCTGTGTTACAAACCCTGGCTGTGTAACTAGTAATGCTGCATCTACATATATATATATAAAACAGGAAGAAAAGTTTTTTCAAAAAGAATCAATACACATTTAGCATTCAATAATATAGATTAAAGAGAAGTAAAGATCTCATATTATAGTTACCTTGCAGTTCGCAGCCCTCATTAACGCCTTGAGAACCCTCATTTATTGTGGGGGCATTTACTATTGGTATAAAAGTGTAAAATGTAAGTAATACATTTTCAGAAAAAAAAAATCTGAATGTATAATTAAAATAAAACAGTATTACCTTGTAGATCGCCGTTCCTAGTGTCGCTTTGCTCTTCAACATTTATCAAAGTAGAATTCACTAATTTGGAATAAAATGTGTAGAATAAAATATACATATATAATATATAAATGTATTTATATAATCATTCAGGAAATTCCTTGCAAATATACTTAAAACACTTACAAAGTTGGTCGATCTGGTCAAAATGATGGTATGTGGGCTGCTTTTTAAAAATTCCTGCATCGTATACATATACATTTAAAAGCCTGTTAAATGTTAAAATAAAATAAGACTGTTTTTACAAATGAAGATAACTTGGTAAATCAAAACTTGATAAATAAACATATAAAAGCAAAATAACTTACCGGTGAGTCCTGAGTCCATTGTTTGAAAAAATAAACCAAGGCCTCTTTAATATAACCGAGAGAAAAGAGATGTCCTCGCGAAAATCATTTACTGCTATAAGGGTCCAAATGAGAATCCGGCCTTTTGAACTACGGAGGCGGGGCTTACCATACTCAGGAGGCCGTACCCCACATATTTGCATGGCACAAAACCCGCCCTATATTTTATTTGGTTATTTTTTTTAAACCTTTTACAAATAAGGTTATCAACTATAAATATAAGCTTCTCTAGTAAATACTTATACATTTATAATGTAAAGAACATATCTTCATGAAAACCGATGGGAAAATGAATGAACTAGACAAGCCTGTAGTTAAAAGTATAATTACTCATCACTGTTAAAAGAATAATTTTATTTTTAATCATACATTTAATATATTAACATTTTAAACAGTATAAGACAAATCACATTACATTTCACCCTCGCATACTTATAGCTATATGTATACAATTTTATTTGTGCAGACATCTAAAGCACAAAAGAATAAGCAATGCTATACTTAAATCTACTTTTTAATTAAATTACATTTACAGTCGTCAAGTCTGCAGGACCTAGCATTGTTCTGAAACATTGACCTAACGATCCATACAGGATGAAGACTACTGTATTGGCTGTATTTAAATATCAAGCAAGGGTCGTTTGGTAGGTTTTGCCACTAAGTCTATACGCCCTAGTGTTGTTCTGAAACATTGATCTAACGACCTAGCGCCTTGCTTCCATACAGGCTGAAGAAGGCACAGATTGTTAGGAAGTAATATTTAGACATCATGCAGGGACAAGAGACTACATGTCTGCAGGGAAAATGTCTTAACACCTAACCGAGATCCTAAACTTTTATTCTATTGAACTATACCTACGTATCAGAGGTCTTGGAGTGAGACCCCGGATAGACGATGATGATGGGCTTGGAAGGAAAGATTTACATTACAACTTTCAAGACAGGAAGACAACAGCTTATTCAATTGACCTCCTAACCGGAACCTCTTTTAAAAAACCTACCTAAATACTATTACAACTTATTTTATTTGACATTGATTCTTCATCATGTATTCTTATTTCTTTAATCATGTGTATTAATTTAATCACAGACATTATGCTTAAAAGCAAAACACTCTGACAAACAAAATTCTAACTTGTCTTTTTTTTTTTTTTTTTTTTTACTATCTTCTGATTTCTTTAAACACGTATGAGAGGGGAGGCGTGAAACAACAGAGACTATAGGACACCTGGATAAACATCATTTCCTGAACAACTTCCTGAGTATAAACATCAATTGCCGCCATAAAATTTTATTACAGGAAGCAAACAACTCATAAGGTGACAAATTTCACACCTAGGTGTTAGGTCGTAAATCAAGGTCATAAAACAAATTTTTTGACACATGGTGCATCATATTTTCTTCTGTCATCTATTACTCCAAGACCTACAAAAAAGTCTCTCGGAGCTAAGCTCTAAACCCCACAGGAAGTCAGCCATTTTGAATTTTCTCTGTCATTTTTTGACATTTCCAAGCGTCGTACTTTAACGAACTCCTCCTAGAGATTTAATCCGATCATCATCATATTTGGTCAGTATCATCTAAAGGCCTTTGCGATGCTAAATTGCGGAGCTTTTGACTTTTCATTGGAGGGCGTGTCCGTGGCGGCCTGGCAAAGTGTAATGTTTCGCCATGAAACAGGAAGCTGATGTAATTCAGGCATACATTGTCCGATTCGCCCCTGACTTCACACGTTTGATAAGGGTCCAGGCCTGAACACATCAACATGGCATAATTCAGTAACACTCATAGCGCCACCTAGAGGCAGCAGGAAATACCATGTTTGATGCTGTGACTTACTGCTCTTAGGTATTTAACCATATCAACATCATATTTCACCAGTGTAATCTCAAGACCTTGTGTGATGATAAAAAGCAACGACCTTGACTTTTCATTAAAGGGCGTGTCCGTGGCGGCCTGGCAAAGTATCGCTAAATGAATCGCATTTTGACAGGCTAAACAAGCTCAAAAAGTCATAAAACGTTGCACACACGTCAGAAGTGGCAAAAATGTACATGTGGCATAGGCGCCAGAAGTGGGCGTGTAGAAATGGCTCGATAGCGCCACCTGCAAAATTTCAAGAGAACAGCCCCGCCGCTACGAAAATCCTACAGATACGAAATTTGGTAGGGTCATATATCACCCCAAGACCTACAAAAAAGTCTCTTGGAGCGAAGCTCTAAACCCCACAGGAAGTCGGCCATTTTGAATTTTTGCTGTGATTTCTGTGCAAATTTTGTAATTTCCAGGCTTCGTACTTTAACGAACTCCTCCTAGAGATTTTGTCAGATCGTCATCATATTTGGTCAATCTCATCTAAAGGCCTTTGCGATGTTAAATTGCGGAGCTTTTGACTTTTCGTTGGAAGGTGTGTCCGTGGCGGCCTGACAAAGTTCAGCGTTTTCGCCATGAAACAGGAAGTTGTTATAACTAAGGCATACAATGTCCAATCTGCCCCACACTTCACATGTTTGATAAGAGTCTTGGCCTGAACACATTTTAATGCCAATATTCAGCTTCAGTCCTAGCGCCACCTAGAGGTAGCAGGAAATGCCTTGTTTTACGCTGTGATTCACTGTTCTCAGAGATTTAATCAAATCATTATCATATCAGGTGAGACTGATCTTAAGCCCTTTGCGATGATAAATTGCGAAGATCTTGACTTTTCGTTGAAGGGCGTGTCCGTGGCGGCCTCGCAGAGTGATGTTTCGCCATGAGAAAGCTGTTGTAACTCAGGCATGCAATGTCCGACCTGTCACAGACATCATACGTTTGACAAGGGTCCTGGCCTCAACACATCAATGTTACAACAATCAAATACAATCATAGCGCCACCTGCTGCACAAAGGAGGTGTGGCACTTCAAAGTTCCTTTGAATATCCGCCTATATTTACCCACTGAAATTTCAATCCCCCTGGTTCATTGCTTTACTAAGGCCATAGAGTGGCGGTGCACATGCGTGCGAGGGCCCTTCCATCACTGCTTGCAGTTTTAATTCTTCTTCTTCTTCTTCTTCTTCTTCTTCTTCTTCTTCTTCTTCTTCTTCTCCGAAATGGATCGCATTTTTGAGGGGCTAAACATACTCGAAAACTCATGAAAATTTGCACACGCGTCCGAAGTGGTGAAAATTTACATGTAGTATAGGCGTCAGAAGTGGGCGTCTAAAAATGGCTCGATAGCGCCACCTGCAAAATTTCAAGAGAACAGCCCCCCCACTACGAAAAACATACAGATACGAAATTTGGTAGGGTCATATATCACCCCAAGACCTACAAAAAAGTCTCTTGGAGCGAAGCTCTAAACCTCACAGGAAGTCAGCCATTTTTCATTTTTGCTGTGATTTCTGTGCAAATTTTGTCATTTCCAGGCTTCGTACTTTAACGAACTCCTCCTAGAGATTTTGTCAGATCGTCATCATATTTGGTCAATCTTATCTAAAGGCCTTTGCGATGTTAAATTGCGGAGCTTTTGACTTTTCGTTGGAAGGTGTGTCCGTGGCGACCTGACAAAGTTCAGCGTTTTCGCCATGAAACAGGAAGTTGTTATAACTAAGGCATACAATGTCCAATCTGCCCCACACTTAACACGTTTGATAAGAGTCTTGGCCTGAACACATTTTAATGCCAATATTCAGCTTCAGTCCTAGCGCCACCTAGAGGTAGCAGGAAATGCCTTGTTTTACGCTGTGATTCACTGTTCTCAGAGATTTTATCAAATCATTATCATATCAGGTGAGACTGATCTTAAGCCCTTTGCGATGATAAATTGCGAAGATCTTGACTTTTCGTTGAAGGGCGTGTCCGTGGCGGCCTCGCAAAAAGTGATGTTTCGCCATTAGAAAGCTGTTGTAACTCAGGCATGCAATGTCCGACCTGTCACAGACATCATACGTTTGACAAGGGTCCTGGCCTCAACACATCAATGTTACAACAATCAATCACAATCATAGCGCCATCTGCTGCACAAAGGAGGTGTGGCACTTCAAAGTTCCTTTGAATATCCGCCTATATCTACCCACTGAAATTTCAATCCCCCTGGTTCATTGCTTTACTAAGGCCATAGAGTGGCGGTGCACATGCGTGCGAGGGCCCTTCCATCACTGCTTGCAGTTTTAATTAGGGCCCGAGCACACCAGGGTGTGAGGACCCTATTGTTTTTGCTCCGTTTATTATTATTATTAGGGCCCGAGCACACCAGGGTGTGAGGACCCTATTGTTTTTGCTCCGTTTATTAGGGCCCGAGCACACCAGGGTGTGAGGACCCTATTGTTTTTGCTCCGTTTATTCTTCTTCTTCTTCTTCTTCTTCTTCTTCTTCTTCTTCTTCTTCTTCTTCTTCTCCGAAATGGATCGCATTTTTGAGGGCCTAAACATACCCGAAAACTCATGAAAATTTGCACACGCGTCAGAAGTGGCGAAAATTTACATGTAGTATAGGCGTCAGAAGTGGGCGTGTAAAAATGGCTCGATAGCGCCACCTGCAAAATTTCAAGAGAACAGCCCCCCCACTACGAAAAACTTACAGATACGAAATTTGGTAGGATCATCTATTACTCCAAGACCTACAAAAAAGTCTCTTGGAGCTAAGCTCTAAACCCCACAGGAAGTCAGCCATTTTGAATTTTCTCTGTCATTTTTTGACATTTCCAAGCGTCGTCCTTTAACGAACTCCTCCTAGAGATTTAATCCGATCATCATCATATTTGGTCAGTATCATCTAAAGGCCTTTGCGATGCTAAATTGCGGAGCTTTTGACTTTTCATTGGAGGGCGTGTCCGTGGCGGCCTGGCAAAGTGTAATGTTTCGCCATGAAACAGGAAGCTGATGTAATTCAGGCATACATTGTCCGATCTGCCCCTGACTTCACACGTTTGATAAGGGTCCAGGCCTGAACACATCAACATGGCATAATTCAGTAACACTCATAGCGCCACCTAGAGGCAGCAGGAAATACCATGTTTGACGCTGTAACTTACTGCTCTTAGGTATTTAACCATATCAACATCATATTTCACCAGTGTAATCTCAAGACCTTGTGTGATGATAAAAAGCAACGACCTTGACTTTTCATTAAAGGGCGTGTCCGTGGCGGCCTGGCAAAGTATCGCTAATTGAATCGCATTTTGACAGCCTAAACAAGCTCAAAAAGTTATAAAACGTTGCACACACGTCAGAAGTGGCAAAAATTTACATGTGGCATAGGCACCAGAAGTGGGCGTGCAGAAATGGCTCGATAGCGCCACCTGCAAAATTTCAAGAGAACAGCCCCGCCGCTACGAAAATCCTACAGAAACGAAATTTGGTAGGGTCATATATCACCCCAAGACCTACAAAAAAGTCTCTTGGAGCGAAGCTCTAAACCTCACAGGAAGTCAGCCATTTTGAATTTTTGCTGTGATTTCTGTGCAAATTTTGTCATTTCCAGGCTTCGTACTTTAACGAACTCCTCCTAGAGATTGTGTCAGATCGTCATCATATTTGGTCAATCTCATCTAAACGCCTTTGCGATGTTAAATTGCGGAGCTTTTGACTTTTCGTTGGAAGGTGTGTCCGTGGCGGCCTGACAAATTTCAGCGTTTTCGCCATGAAACAGGAAGTTGTTATAACTAAGGCATACAATGTCCAATCTGCCCCACACTTCACATGTTTGATAAGAGTCTTGGCCTGAACACATTTCAATGCCAATATTCAGCTTCAGTCCTAGCGCCACCTAGAGGTAGCAGGAAATGCCTTGTTTTACGCTGTGATTCACTGTTCTCAGAGATTTAATCAAATCATTATCATATCAGGTGAGACTGATCTTAAGCCCTTTGCGATGATAAATTGCGAAGATCTTGACTTTTCATTGAAGGGCGTGTCCGTGGCGGCCTCGCAAAGAGTGAGGTTTCTCCATGAGAAAGCTGTTGTAACTCAGGCATGCAATGTCCGACCTGTCACAGACATCATACGTTTGACAAGGGTCCTGGCCTCAACACATCAATGTTACAACAATCAAATACAATCATAGCGCCACCTGCTGCACAAAGGAGGTGTGGCACTTCAAAGTTCCTTTGAATATCCGCCTATATTTACCCACTGAAATTTCAATCCCCCTGGTTCATTTCTTTACTAAGGCCATAGAGTGGCGGTGCACATGCGTGCGAGGGCCCTTCCATCACTGCTTGCAGTTTTAATTAGGGCCCGAGCACACCAGGGTGTGAGGACCCTATTGTTTTTGCTCCGTTTATTCTTCTTCTTCTTCTTCTTCTTCTTCTTCTTCTTCTTCTTCTTCTCCGAAATGGATCGCATTTTTGAGGGCCTAAACATAACCGAAAACTCATGAAAATTTGCACACGCGTCAGAAGTGGCGAAAATTTACATGTAGTATAGGCGTCAGAAGTGGGCGTGTAAAAATGGCTCGATAGCGCCACCTGCAAAATTTCAAGAGAACAGCCCCCCCACTACGAAAAACTTACAGATACGAAATTTGGTAGGATCATCTATTACTCCAAGACCTACAAAAAAGTCTCTTGGAGCTAAGCTCTAAACCCCACAGGAAGTCAGCCATTTTGAATTTTCTCTGTCATTTTTTGACATTTCCAAGCGTCGTACTTTAACGAACTCCTCCTAGAGATTTAATCCGATCATCATCATATTTGGTCAGTATCATCTAAAGGCCTTTGCGATGCTAAATTGCGGAGCTTTTGACTTTTCATTGGAGGGCGTGTCCGTGGCGGCCTGGCAAAGTGTAATGTTTCGCCATGAAACAGGAAGCTGATGTAATTCAGGCATACATTGTCCGATCTGCCCCTGACTTCACACGTTTGATAAGGGTCCAGGCCTGAACACATCAACATGGCATAATTCAGTAACAGTCATAGCGCCACCTAGAGGCAGCAGGAAATACCATGTTTGACGCTGTGACTTACTGCTCCTAGGTATTTAACCATATCAACATCATATTTCACCAGTGTAATCTCAAGACCTTGTGTGATGATAAAAAGCAACGACCTTGACTTTTCATTAAAGGGCGTGTCCGTGGCGGCCTGGCAAAGTATCGCTAATTGAATCGCATTTTGACAGGCTAAACAAGCTCAAAAAGTCATAAAACGTTGCACACACGTCAGAAGTGGCAAAGTTTACATGTGGCATAGGCGCCAGAAGTGGGCGTGCAGAAATGGCTCGATAGCGCCACCTGCAAAATTTCAAGAGAACAGCCCCGCCGCTTCGAAAATCCTACAGAAACGAAATTTGGTAGGGTCATATATCACCCCACGACCTACAAAAAAGTCTCTTGGAGTGAAGCTCTAAACCTCACAGGAAGTCAGCCATTTTGAATTTTTGCTGTGATTTCTGTGCAAATTTTGTCATTTCCAGGCTTCGTACTTTAACGAACTCCTCCTAGAGATTTTGTCAGATCGTCATCATATTTGGTCAATCTCATCTAAAGGCCTTTGCGATGTTAAATTGCGGAGCTTTTGACTTTTCGTTGGAAGGTGTGTCCGTGGCGGCCTGACAAATTTCAGCGTTTTCGCCATGAAACAGGAAGTTGTTATAACTAAGGCATACAATGTCCAATCTGCCCCACACTTCACATGTTTGATAAGAGTCTTGGCCTGAACACATTTCAATGCCAATATTCAGCTTCAGTCCTAGCGCCACCTAGAGGTAGCAGGAAATGCATTGTTTTACGCTGTGATTCACTGTTCTCAGAGATTTAATCAAATCATTATCATATCAGGTGAGACTGATCTTAAGCCCTTTGCGATGATAAATTGCGAAGATCTTGACTTTTCGTTGAAGGGCGTGTCCGTGGCGGCCTCGCAAAGAGTGATGTTTCTCCATGAGAAAGCTGTTGTAACCCAGGCATGCAATGTCCGACCTGTCACAGACATCATACGTTTGACAACGGTCCTGGCCTCAACACATCAATGTTACAACAATCAAATACAATCATAGCGCCACCTGCTGCACAAAGGAGGTGTGGCACTTCAAAGTTCCTTTGAATATCCGCCTATATTTACCCACTGAAATTTCAATCCCCCTGGTTCATTGCTTTACTAAGGCCATAGAGTGGCGGTGCACATGCGTGCGAGGGCCCTTCCATCACTGCTTGCAGTTTTAATTATTATTCTTCTTCTTCTTCTTCTTCTCCGAAATGGATCGCATTTTTGAGGGCCTAAACATACCCGAAAACTCATGAAAATTTGCACACGCGTCAGAAGTGGCGAAAATTTACATGTAGTATAGGCATCAGAAGTTGGCGTGTAAAAATGGCTCGATAGCGCCACCTGCAAAATTTCAAGAGAACAGCCCCCCCACTACGAAAAACTTACAGATACGAAATTTGGTAGGATCATCTATTACTCCAAGACCTACAAAAAAGTCTCTTGGAGCTAAGCTCTAAACCCCACAGGAAGTCAGCCATTTTGAATTTTCTCTGTCATTTTTTGACATTTCCAAGCGTCGTACTTTAACGAACTCCTCCTAGAGATTTAATCCGATCATCATCATATTTGGTCAGTATCATCTAAAGGCCTTTGCGATGCTAAATTGCGGAGCTTTTGACTTTTCATTGGAGGGCGTGTCCGTGGCGGCCTGGCAAAGTGTAATGTTTCGCCATGAAACAGGAAGCTGATGTAATTCAGGCATACATTGTCCGATCTGCCCCAGACTTCACACGTTTGATAAGGGTCCAGGCCTGAACACATCAACATGGCATAATTCAGTAACACTCATAGCGCCACCTAGAGGCAGCAGGAAATACCATGTTTGACGCTGTGACTTACTGCTCCTAGGTATTTAACCATATCAACATCATATTTCACCAGTGTAATCTCCAGACCTTGTGTGATGATAAAAAGCAACGACCTTGACTTTTCATTAAAGGGCGTGTCCGTGGCGGCCTGGCAAAGTATCGCTAATTGAATCGCATTTTGACAGGCTAAACAAGCTCAAAAAGTCATAAAACGTTGCACACACGTCAGAAGTGGCAAAAATTTACATGTGGCATAGGCGCCAGAAGTGGGCGTGCAGAAATGGCTCGATAGCGCCACCTGCAAAATTTCAAGAGAACAGCCCCGCCGCTACGAAAATCCTACAGAAACTACATTTGGTAGGGTCATATATCACCCAAAGACCTACAAAAAAGTCTCTTGGAGTAAAGCTCTAAACCTCACAGGAAGTCAGCCATTTTGAATTTTTGCTGTGATTTCTGTGCAAATTTTGTCGTTTCCAGGCTTCGTACTTTAACGAACTCCTCCTAGAGATTTTGTCAGATCGTCATCATATTTGGTCAATCTCATCTAAAGGCCTTTGCGATGTTAAATTGCGGAGCTTTTGACTTTTCGTTGGAAGGTGTGTCCGTGGCGGCCTGACAAATTTCAGCGTTTTTGCCATGAAACAGGAAGTTGTTATAACTAAGGCATACAATGTCCAATCTGCCCCACACTTCACATGTTTGATAAGAGTCTTGGCCTGAACACATTTCAATGCCAATATTCAGCTTCAGTCCTAGCGCCACCTAGAGGTAGCAGGAAATGCATTGTTTTACGCTGTGATTCACTGTTCTCAGAGATTTAATCAAATCATTATCATATCAGGTGAGACTGATCTTAAGCCCTTTGCGATGATAAATTGCGAAGATCTTGACTTTTCGTTGAAGGGCGTGTCCGTGGCGGCCTCGCAAAGAGTGATGTTTCGCCATGAGAAAGCTGTTGTAACTCAGGCATGCAATGTCCGACCTGTCACAGACATCATACGTTTGACAACGGTCCTGGCCTCAACACATCAATGTTACAACAATCAAATACAATCATAGCGCCACCTGCTGCACAAAGGAGGTGTGGCACTTCAAAGTTCCTTTGAATATCCCCCTATATTTACCCACTGAAATTTCAATCCCCCTGGTTCATTGCTTTACTAAGGCCATAGAGTGGCGGTGCACATGCGTGCGAGGGCCCTTCCATCACTGCTTGCAGTTTTAATTAGGGCCCGAGCACACCAGGGTGTGAGGACCCTATTGTTTTTGCTCCGTTTATTAGGGCCCGAGCACACCGGGGTGTGAGGACCCTATTGTTTTTGCTCCGTTTATTATTATTAGGGCCCGAGCACACCAGGGTGTGAGGACCCTATTGTTTTTGCTCCGTTTATTATTATTAGGGCCCGAGCACACCAGGGTGTGAGGACCCTATTGTTTTTGCTCCGTTTCTTCTTCTTCTTCTTCTTCTTCTTCTTCTTCTTCTTCTTCTTCTTCTTCTTCTTCTTCTTCTTCTTCTTCTCCGAAATGGATCGCATTTTTGAGGGCCTAAACATACCCGAAAACTCATGAAAATTTGCACACGCGTCAGAAGTGGCGAAAATTTACATGTAGTAGAGGCGTCAGAAGTGGGCGTGTAGAAATGGCTCAATAGCGCCACCTGCAAAATTTCAAGAGAACAGCCCCCCTACTACGAAAAACGTACAGACACGAAATTTGGTAGGGTCATCTATTACTCCAAGACCTACAAAAAAGTCTCTTGGAGTTAAGCTCTAAACCCCACAGGAAGTCAGCCATTTTGAATTTTCTCTGTCATTTTTTGACATTTCCAAGCGTCGTACTTTAACGAACTCCTCCTAAAGATTTAATCTGATCATCATCATATTTGGTCAGTATCATCTAAAGGCCTTTGCGATGCTAAATTGCGGAGATTTTGACTTTTCATTGGAGGGCGTGTCCGTGGCGGCCTGGCCAAGTGTAATGTTTCGCCATGAAACAGGAAGCTGATGTAATTCAGGCATACATTGTCCGATCCGCCCCTGACTTCACACGTTTGATAAGGGTCCAGGCCTGAACACATCAACATGGCATAATTCAGTAACACTCATAGCGCCACCTAGAGGCAGCAGGAAATACCATGTTTGATGCTGTGACTTACTGCTCTTAGGTATTTAACCATATCAACATCATATTTCAGCAGTGTAATCTCAAGACCTTGTGTGATGATAAAAAGCAACGACCTTGACTTTTCATTAAAGGGCGTGTCCGTGGCGGCCTGGCAAAGTATCGCTAAATGAATCGCATTTTGACAGGCTAAACAAGCTCAAAAAGTCATAAAACGTTGCACACACGTCAGAAGTGGCAAAAATTTACATGTGGCATAGGCGCCAGAAGTGGGCGTGCAGAAATGGCTCGATAGCGCCACCTGCAAAATTTCAAGAGAACAGCCCCGCCGCTACGAAAATCCTACAGATACGAAATTTGGTAGGGTCATATGTCACCCCAAGACCTACAGAAAAGTCTCTTGGAGCGATGCTCTAAACCTCACAGGAAGTCAGCCATTTTGAATTTTTGCTGTGATTTCTGTGCAAATTTTGTCATTTCCAGGCTTCGTACTTTAACGAACTCCTCCTAGAGATTTTGTTAGATCGTCATCATATTTGGTCAATCTCATCTAAAGGCCTTTGCGATGTTAAATTGCGGAGCTTTTGACTTTTCGTTGGAAGGTGTGTCCGTGGCGGCCTGACAAAGTTCAGCGTTTTCGCCATGAAACCGGAAGTTGTTATAACTAAGGCATACATTGTCCAATCTACCCCACACTTCACATGTTTGATAAGAGTCTTGGCCTGAACACATTTCAATGCCAATATTCAGCTTCAGTCCTAGCGCCACCTAGAGGTAGCAGTAAATGCCTTGTTTTACGCTGTGATTCACTGTTCTCAGAGATTTAATCAAATCATTATCATATCGGGTGAGACTGATCTTAAGCCCTTTGCGATGATAAATTGCGAAGATCTTGACTTTTCGTTGAAGGGTGTGTCCGTGGCGGCCTCGCAAAGAGTGATGTTTCTCCATGAGAAAGCTGTTGTAACTCAGGCATGCAATGTCCGACCTGTCACAGACATCATACGTTTGACAAGGGTCCTGGCCTCAACACATCAATGTTACAACAATCAAATACAATCATAGCGCCACCTGCTGCACAAAGGAGGTGTGGCACTTCAAAGTTCCTTTGAATATCCGCCTATATTTACCCACTGAAATTTCAATCCCCCTGGTTCATTGCTTTACTAAGGCCATAGAGTGGCGGTGCACATGCGTGCGAGGGCCCTTCTATCACTGCTTGCAGTTTTAATTAGGGCCCGAGCACACCAGGGTGTGAGGACCCTATTGTTTTTGCTCCGTTTATTATTATTATTATTATTCTTATTCTTCTTCTCCGAAATGAATCGCATTTTTGAGGGGCTAAACATACCCGAAAACTCATGAAAATTTGCACACGCGTCAGAAGTGGCGAAAATTTACATGTAGTATAGGCGTCAGAAGTGGGCGTGTAAAAATGGCTCGATAGCGCCACCTGCAAAATTTCAAAAGAACAGCCCCCCCACTACGAAAAACGTACAGATACGAAATTTGGTAGGATCATCTATCACCCCAAGACCTACAAAAAAGTCTCTTGGAGCTGAGCTCTAAATCCCACAGGAAGTCGGCCATTTTGAATTTTTGCTGTGATTTCTGTGCAAATTTTGTCATTTCCAGGCTTCGTACTTTAACAAACTCCTCCTAGAGATTTTATCAGATCGTCATCATATTTGGTCAGTCTAATCTAAAGGCCTTTGCGATGTTAAATTGCGGAGCTTTTGACTTTTCGTTAGAGGGTGTGTCCGTGGCGGCCTGACAAAGTTCAGCGTTTTCGCCATGAAACAGGAAGTGGTTCTAACTCAGGCATTCAATGTCCAATCTGCCACACACTTCACATGTTTGATAAGAGTCTTGACCTGAACACATTTCAATGCCAATATTCAGCTTCAGTCATAGCGCCACCTAGAGGTAGCAGGAAATGCCATGTTTTGCGTTGTGATTTACTGCTCTTAGAGATTTAATAAAATCATCATCATATTTGCTCAGACTGATCTTAAGCCCTTTGCGATGATAAATTGTGAAGATCTTGACTTTTCGTTGGAGGGCGTGTCCGTGGCAGCCTGGCAAAGTGTGATGTTTCTCCATGAAACAGGAAGCTGTTGTAATTCAGGCATACATTGTTCGATCTGCCCCAGACTTCACACGTTTGTTAAGGGTCCCGGCCTGAACACGTCAATTTAACAATAATCAGGTTCAGTCATAGCGCCACCTACTGCACACAGGCATTGTGGAACATCAATTTTCCTTTGAATATCCACCTATATTTACCCACTTTAATTCATATCCCCCTGGTTCAATGCTTTACTAAGGCCATAGGGTGGCGGTGCACATGCGTGCGAGGGCCCTTCCATCGCTGCTTGCAGCTTTAATTAGGGCCCGAGCACACCAGGGTGTGAGGACCCTATTGTTTTTGCTCCGTTTATTATTATTATTATTATTTATTCTTCTTCTTCTCCAAAGTGAATCGCATTTTTGAGGGGCGAAACATGCTCGAAAACTCATGAAATTTTGCACACATGTCAGAAGTGGCGAAAATTTACATGTGGTATAGGCGCCAGAAGTGGGCGTGTAAAAATGGCTCGATAGCGCCACCTGCAAAATTTCAAGAGAACAGCCCCCCCGCTACGAAAAACGTACAGATACGAAATTTGGTAGGATCATCTATCACCCCAAGACCTACAAAAAAGTCTCTTGGAGCGAAGCTCTAAACCCAACAGGAAGTCCGCCATTTTGATTTTTTGCCTTGATTTTTGTGCAAATTTGGTCATTTCCAGGCTTCATACTTTAACGAACTCCTACTACAGATTTAATCCGATCATCGTCATATTTGGTCAATCTCTTGTAAAGGCCTTTGCGATGTTAAATTGCGGAGATCTTGACTTTTCGTTGGAGGGTGTGTCCGTGGCGGCCTGACAAATTTCTGCATTTTCGCCATGAAACAGGAAGTGGCTCTAACTCAGGCATACAATGTCCAATCTGCCCCACGCTTCATACGTTTGATAAGAGTCTTGGCCTGAACACATTTCAATGCCAATATTCAACTTCACTCATAGCGCCACCTAGAGGTAGGAGGAAATACCATGTTTTACGCTGTGATTTACTGCTCTTAGAGATTTAATCAAATCATCATCATATTCGGTCTGACTGATGTTAAGCCCTTTGCGATGATAAATTGCGAAGATCTTGACTTTTTGTTGAAGGGCGTGTCCGTGGCGGCCTGGCAAAGTGTGATGTTTCACCATGAAACAGGAAGCTGTTGTAATTCAGACATACATAGTCCGATCTGCCCCCAACTTCACACGTTTCATAAGGGTCCCGGCCTGAACACATCAACATGGCATAATTCAGTATCAGTCATAGCGCCACCTAGAGGCAGCAGGAAATACCACCTTTTATGCTGTGACTTACTGCTCTTGGAGATTTGATTATATCAACATCATATTTCATCAGTCTAATCTCAAGACCTTGTGTGATGATAAATAGCAACGACCTTGACTTTTCGTTAAAGGGCGTGTCCGTCGCGGCCTCGCAAAATATCGCTAAATGAATCCCATTTTTGACAGCCTAAACGAGCTCAAAAAGTCATGAAACCTTGCACACGTGTCAAAAGTGGCGAATATTTTCATGTGATATAGGCTTCAAAACTTGGGGTGTTAAAATGGCTCTATAGCGCCACCTACAAAAATTCAATAGAGCAGCCCCCCCCCGCTGCGTTAATCGCACAGATACGAAATGCGGTAGGATCATGTATCACCCCAAGACCTACAAAAAAGTCTCTTGGAGCAAAGCTCTAAACCCCACAGGAAGTCAGCCATTTTGAATTTTCTCTGTAATTTGAGTGCAAATTTTGCCATTTCTGGCCTTCGTATTTTAACAAACTCCTCCTATAAATTTAATCAGATAATCATCATATTTGGTGAGTGTCATCTAAAGGGCTTTGCAATGCTAAATTGCGGAGATCTTGACATTTCAATGGAGGGTGTGTATGTGGCGGCTTGCCAAATTTCTGTTTCTCAATGAAACAGGAAGTTGTTCTAACTCAGGTTTAAAATGTCCAATCTGACCCACGCTTCACAAGTTTGATAATTGTCCTGTCCTGAACACATCAACATGGCAATATTCAGTAAAAGTTATAGCGCCACCTGCTGGAAGCAGGAAATGACATGTTTTACACTGTGATTTACTGCTCATTGAAATGTATTCAGATCATCATCATATTTGGTCAGTCTGAACTTAGGGACTTCACAATGATAAATTGTGAAGATCTTGACATTTCGTTAAAGGGGCGTGTCCGTTGTGGCCTATCAAAGTTTGATTTTTCGCCATGAGAAAGCTGTTGTAACTCAGACATGCAATGTCCGATCTGTCACAGACATCATACATTTGACAAGGGTCCTGGCTTCAACACATCAATGTTACAACAATCAATTACAATCATAGCGCCACCTGCTGCATAAAGAAGTAGTGGCACTTCAAAGTTCCTTTGAATATCCACCTATATTTATCCACGGAAATTTCAATCCCCCTGGTTTATTGCTTTACTAAGGCCATAGAGTGGCGGTGCACATGAGTGCGAGGGCCCTTCCATCACTGCTTGCAGTTTTAATTTTTCTTCTTCTTCTTCTTCTCCGAAATGGATCGCATTTTTGAGGGCCTAAATATACCCGAAAACTCATGAAAATTTGCACACGCGTCAGAAGTGGCGAAAATTTACATGTAGTATAGGCGTCAGAAATGGGTGTGTAAAAATGGCTCTATAGCGCCACCTGCAAAATTTCAAGAGAACAGCCCCCCCACTACGAAAAACTTACAGATACGAAATTTGGTAGGATCATCTATCACTCCAAGACCTACAAAAAAGTCTCTTGGAGCTAAGCTCTAAACCCCACAGGAAGTCGGACATTTTTAATTTTCTCTGTCATTTTTTGACATTTCCAAGCGTCGTACTTTAACGAACTCCTCCTAGAGATTTAATCCGATCATCATCATATTTGGTCAGTATCATCTTAAGGCCTTTGCGATGCTAAATTGCGGAGCTTTTGACTTTTCGTTGGAGGGCGTGTCTGTGGCGGCCTTGCAAAATGTAATGTTTCGCCATGAAACAGGAAGCTGATGTGATTCAGGCATGCATTGTCCGATCTGCCCCTGACTTCACAGGTTTGATAAGGGTCCAGGCCTGAACACATCAACATGGCATAATTCAGTAACACTCATAGCGCCACCTAGAGGCAGCAGGAAATACCATGTTTTACGCTGTGACTTACTACTCTTAGGTATTTAACCATATCAACATCATATTTCACCAGTGTAATCTCAAGACCTTGTGTGATGATAAAAAGCAACGACCTTGACTTTTCATTAAAGGGCGTGTCCGGGGCGGCCTCGCAAAGTATCGCTGAATGAATCGCATTTTGACAAGCTAAACAAGCTCAAAAAGTCATAAAACGTGGCACACACGTCAGAAGTGGCAAAAATTTACATGTGGCGTAGGCGACAGAAGTGGGCGTGTAGAAATGGCTCGATAGCGCCACCTGCAAAATTTCAAGAGAACAGCCCCGCCGCTACAAAAAACCTACAGATACGAAATTTAGTAGGGCCATCTATCACCCCAAGACCTACAAAAAAGTCTCTAGGAGTGAAGCTCTAAACCCCACAGGAAGTCGGCCATTTTGAATTTTTGCTGTGATTTCTGTGCAAATTTTGTCATTTCCAGGCTTCGTACTTTAACGAACTCCTCCTAGAGATTTTGTTAGATCGTCATCATATTTGGTCAATCTCATCTAAAGGCCTTTGCAATGTTAAATTGCGGAGCTTTTGACTTTTCGTTGGAAGGTGTGTCCGTGGCGGCCTGACAAATTTCAGCGTTTTCGCCATGAAACAGGAAGTTGTTATAACTAAGGCATACAATGTCAAATCTGCCCCACACTTCACATGTTTGATAAGAGTCTTGGCCTGAACACATTTCAATGCCAATATTCAGCTTCAGTCCTAGCGCCACCTAGAGGAAGCAGGAAATGCCTTGTTTTACGCTGTGATTCACTGTTCTCAGAGATTTAATCAAATCATTATCATATCAGGTGAGACTGATCTTAAGCCCTTTGCGATGATAAATTGCGAAGATCTTGACTTTTCGTTGAAGGGCGTGTCCGTGGCGGCCTCGCAAAGAGTGATGTTTCGCCATGAGAAAGCTGTTGTAACTCAGGCATGCAATGTCCGACCTGTCACAGACATCATAGGTTTGACAAGGGTCCTGGCCTCAACACATCAATGTTACAACAATCAATTACAATCATAGCGCCACCTGCTGCACAAAGGAGGTGTGGCACTTCAAAGTTCCTTTGAATATCCGCCTATATTTACCCACTGAAATTTCAATCCCCCTGGTTCATTGCTTTTCTAAGGCCATAGAGTGGCGGTGCACATGCGTGCGAGGGCCCTTCCATCACTGCTTGCAGTTTTAATTAGGGCCCGAGCACACCAGGGTGTGAGGACCCTATTGTTTTTGCTCCGTTTATTATTATTATTCTTCTTCTTCTTCTTCTCCGAAATGGATCGCATTTTTGAGGGCCTAAACATACCCGAAAACTCATTAAAATTTGCACACGCGTCAGAAGTGGCGAAAATTTACATGTAGTAGAGGCGTCAGAAGTGGGCGTGTAGAAATGGCTCAATAGCGCCACCTGCAAAATTTCAAGAGAACAGCCCCCCTACTACGAAAAACGTACAGACACGAAATTTGGAAGGGTCATCTATTACTCCAAGACCTACAAAAAAGTCTCTCGGAGCTAGGCTCTAAACCCCACAGGAAGTCAGCCATTTTGAATTTTCTCTGTCATTTTTTGACATTTCCAAGCGTCGTACTTTAACGAACTCCTCCTAGAGATTTAATCCGTTCATCATCATATTTGGTCAGTATCATCTAAAGGCCTTTGCGATGCTAAATTGCGGAGCTTTTGACTTTTCATTGGAGGGCGTGTCCGTGGCGGCCTGGCAAAGTGTAATGTTTCGCCATGAAACAGGAAGCTGATGTAATTCAGGCATACATTGTCCGATCCGCCCCTGACTTCACACGTTTGATAAGGGTCCAGGCCTGAACACATCAACATGGCATAATTCAGTAACACTCATAGCGCCACCTAGAGGCAGCAGGAAATACCATGTTTTACGCTGTGACTTACTGCTCTTAGGTATTTAACCATATCAACATCATATTTCACCAGTGTAATCTCAAGACCTTGTGTGATGATAAAAAGCAACGACCTTGACTTTTCATTAAAGGGCGTGTCCGTGGCGGCCTGGCAAAGTATCGCTAAATGAATCGCATTTTGACAGGCTAAACAAGCTCAAAAAGTCATAAAACGTTGCACACACGTCAGAAGTGGCAAAAATTTACATGTGGCATAGGCGCCAGAAGTGGGCGTGCCGAAATGGCTCGATAGCGCCACCTGCAAAATTTCAAGAGAACAGCCCCCCCACTACGAAAAACATACAGATACGAAATTTGGTAGGGTCATATATCACCCCAAGACCTACAAAAAAGTCTCTTGGAGCGAAGCTCTAAACCTCACAGGAAGTCAGCCATTTTTCATTTTTGCTGTGATTTCTGTGCAAATTTTGTCATTTCCAGGCTTCGTACTTTAACGAACTCCTCCTAGAGATTTTGTCAGATCGTCATCATATTTGGTCAATCTCATCTAAAGGCCTTTGCGATGTTAAATTGCGGAGCTTTTGACTTTTCGTTGGAAGGTGTGTCCGTGGCGACCTGACAAAGTTCAGCGTTTTCGCCATGAAACAGGAAGTTGTTATAACTAAGGCATACAATGTCCAATCTGCCCCACACTTAACACGTTTTATAAGAGTCTTGGCCTGAACACATTTTAATGCCAATATTCAGCTTCAGTCCTAGCGCCACCTAGAGGTAGCAGGAAATGCCTTGTTTTACGCTGTGATTCACTGTTCTCAGAGATTTTATCAAATCATTATCATATCAGGTGAGACTGATCTTAAGCCCTTTGCGATGATAAATTGCGAAGATCTTGACTTTTCGTTGAAGGGCGTGTCCGTGGCGGCCTCGCAAAGAGTGATGTTTCGCCATGAGAAAGCTGTTGTAACTCAGGCATGCAATGTCCGACCTGTCACAGACATCATACGTTTGACAAGGGTCCTGGCCTCAACACATCAATGTTACAACAATCAAATACAATCATAGCGCCACCTGCTGCACAAAGGAGGTGTGGCACTTCAAAGTTCCTTTGAATATCTGCCTATATTTACCCACTGAAATTTCAATTCCCCTGGTTCATTGTTTTACTAAGGCCATAGAGTGGCGGTGCACATGCGTGCGAGGGCCCTTCCATCACTGCTTGCAGTTTTAATTAGGGCCCGAGCACACCAGGGTGTGAGGACCCTATTGTTTTTGCTCCGTTTATTATTATTATTCTTCTTTTTCTTCTTCTTCTTCTTCTTCTTCTTCTTCTCCGAAATGGATCACATTTTTGAATGCCTAAACATACCCGAAAACTCATGAAAATTTGCACACGCGTCAGAAGTGGCGAAAATTTACATGTAGTATAGGCGTCAGAAGAAGGCGTGTAAAAATGGCTCGATAGCGCCACCTGCAAAATTTCAAGAGAACAGCCCCCCCACTACGAAAAACTTACAGATACGAAATTTGGTAGGATCATCTATAACTCCAAGACCTACAAAAAAGTCTCTTGGAGCTAAGCTCTAAACCCCACAGGAAGTCAGCCATTTTGAATTTTCTCTGTCATTTTTTGACATTTCCAAGCGTCGTACTTTAACGAACTCCTCCTAGAGATTTAATCCGATCATCATCATATTTGGTCAGTATCATCTAAAGGCCTTTGCGATGCTAAATTGCGGAGCTTTTGACTTTTCATTGGAGGGCGTGTCCGTGGCGGCCTGGCAAAGTGTAATGTTTCGCCATGAAACAGGAAGATGATGTAATTCAGGCATACATTGTCCGATCTGCCCCTGACTTCACACGTTTGATAAGGGTCCAGGCCTGAACACATCAACATGGCATAATTCAGTAACACTCATAGCGCCACCTAGAGGCAGCAGGAAATACCATGTTTGACGCTGTGACTTACTGCTCTTAGGTATTTAACCATATCAACATCATATTTCACCAGTGTAATCTCAAGACCTTGTGTGATGATAAAAAGCAACGACCTTGACTTTTCATTAAAGGGCGTGTCCGTGGCGGCCTGGCAAAGTATCGCTATCTGAATCGCATTTTGACAGGCTAAACAAGCTCAAAAAGTCATAAAACGTTGCACACACGTCAGAAGTGGCAAAAATTTACATGTGGCATAGGCGCCAGAAGTGGGCGTGCAGAAATGGCTCGATAGCGCCACCTGCAAAATTTCAAGAGAACAGCCCCGCCGCTACGAAAATCCTACAGATACGAAATTTGGTAGGGTCATATATCACCCCAAGACCTACAAAAAAGTCTCTTGGAGCGAAGCTCTAAACCCCACAGGAAGTCGGCCATTTTGAATTTTTGCTGTGATTTCTGTGCAAATTTTGTAATTTCCAGGCTTCGTACTTTAACGAACTCCTCCTAGAGAT